>NC_044361.1:36608011-36660511 GCF_007364275.1 Archocentrus centrarchus | reverse complement strand
AAAAGGCAGGTCTCCTTTACAGTACTCCACTACTCTCATCCATGTTTATTCATGATTCTGCATTATTCACAAGATTAGCTGATGCAACTCGGTGCCGAGGATAGGCAACGACTCCCCCATCAATCCACTCAGTGACCACACAGTTCAGCTCCAAGTCCCAACAAGTGGGAGGCAGCTGCCCTGTCTCTGAGCTTCAACACGCTTCACTTTAGGCAAGTGTATGTGAAGAATTGGATGCAGCGTGCTCACAGTCAGAATACATAACAAAGCATGAAACATTGATTCAATCAGGGAGTGAAAAGCAACATGAAAGAGGTAAATTCAGCAGCTCGGTGCCTCGGTCCAAACCACAATTTAGTTGATTTCACTTTGAAAACAAATCAACAGAAGTTTGCAGCACTGTTCCAGATTCATATTAAGATATACTCTTTGCACTACATGGCTCCATGTAATGTGACATGGGTGGATTATCCTGACAGACCCACAGCATCTTTCAGCTCATTGTTTTGGTTTTACAACCATACAGTGATTTTTCCTTTTTTAAAATCACTCCCACTGCACTTCTCAGCCTTTCAGTGAGAATATTCAAACTTAGCAAAAATTCAAATAGCATTTATTTCTTTTAAAGTGGAGGAGACCAAAACAGAGCTAGTCACTATGTTGGCAGAAAGATCACTCCAAATTTATGTATTACATATGTACTTCAGACAGGAAGTAGTGGGCTAACATCACATAATTTATTATACATGCAGCTTGCATTCAATTCCCGTGAGAAAAAGTAGCGCTATATGTGGTTTAGGTGTCCACTGACTGTGGAACGTTCAGTAGAACATTAACATTATTGCAGCTCAGGAATAATCAATATAAGCACATGTAAGGGTTCATTCAGATGACTGCGTCGTGCTGACAGTTCATGTCATGTGGATGAGTGCTGTTCTCTGCGCTTCTGCTGGTCACCTGGCCAGGCTTCACACAAAGCTGCAGTCTTTGTACACTGTGTCTGTGCAGTGAGCCATCACAGGTCGGCGACAGGACACTCTGGCCCTGAAGCATCACTGTGTCACTTTGAAGATAACAGCTGCAGGCAAAGCTGGACTTTAGTGTCCAAAATGTAGAGGTGCCAGCTATTTATCTCTGCATACACACACACAGACGTTCACTCTAGCCTACGGTATCATCTCAGTGACCGTGCTGCATGTATTTTTTTTTTATTTTTTTTTTTGGTAAGAGGATAAAAATGCCGGAAACCTTCATAGATGTACAGGCATTTCACTTGAAAGTAAAAGCACCATTTGTCCCCCGGTGTGATCCTACTGTGGTGTCTGCCTACTAAAGCCATCACTGTCCAAAACCTACAAAGTCAACAGGACAGAAAGAGAATATTTTTGGCTCTGTAGCAGGAAGAAATAGATTTGTGCGGTCCACAAAACGACCTGTCAGAAAGTTTTTCTAGGTAGAGGACAAAGTGATTTAAAGGATATCCCTGCTGTGAGCCTGAGGGGGGGAAATAGGAGGTGCGGGGAGGAAGGATAACCAGAGGCATAGCCTTGAGAAATGGAGAGCCTTCAGTCAAATCAGCCTAGTTTTACTCTCCCACTGCTTCTTATAACCGTACAGGTTCAATGCCTGCCGGTAATGTGGGCTTATTTCATCCTACCCTCATGGAAAAGCATTGTGAAGGCACGAGATGCTAACTGCAGCTCTGACTTCCCTGCACTGCTTACCTCATTTAGATCCTGCTTTTATGGATGTGACATTTGCACCTTTCGATATGTGTGTCATTAAACCTAATGCTCCACTTATTTAATAAATACATTTTTATGTTGAACAGTATGTCTGTCTCTCAGGATTAAGTTATCATAACTAAATGCATTTTAATTCAAAGTGTGTTGCTTGTGTGCTTCTGTATTTTTGCTCAAACACTGTCATTGGAGGTTAAAAAAATATGTGTACATATCACTTCAAACATTTAAAAATGGTTTTGTATGAAATTGAGGTTACTGAATATTTATGTAGCACCTTTTCTTTGTTTTGCCCTTGGTAGATGGTTTCCGAGGATTCGTCTCATAGCCAGAGGTGTGTACAGAGGAGGGTATACATCTGTATTCAGGTGGTGCCTCATGTAGGCTGTTCATGAGCATGAAAATCGTACCCAATGTTCTCTTCACCAATTTCGATTCTCCTTGCTCTCGGTGCCCAGCAGCACGTCTTGGACCTGCAGTGAACGTAACCCTAACAGGAAGTTAAAAACAAGGTTTTGGTTGATCACTAAGTGGAAACAAGCCATCTGCCTCTGCAGCTAATGGTTTTCTTTGTGGAAGCAGTGACCACAGAGAGTATGACGTAGCTACTGTGACAGGAGCCACTCCACATTTCGAAGCATCAATTTTATTTTTTTTGCAGCACAGAATTGTTATGAGGGGGATTAGCCATGGAGGCAAACTGTATTTTGTACCAGGCTGTTGTAAAGTTGGACATTTTAACAGTGTTAGAGTTTGAGCCTGCCTCAAGTGGTGGCTTGATGAACTGCAGTTTGTGCCGCTTCCACGCTCTGGTAACAGCATCAACTGTGGTAGTGTTAACAATTGAACTTAGAAAGCATGTTTCCATCTTTGCCACTTGTACAAATCTATTCTATTTTACAACTAATTAAGTAGAAGTATTTCTTATAGCAACATCAGAATAAAAGGCAATTAACAAAATTATTTTTATGCATACACATACAAAAAAAACCTCCTGAGAATTTGGACCAGGGGCCGGCTCCCGCAGTCTGACACCAGTGTCTTACACAGATATCGTCAATATGCAGATGATTGCACGTATCACTGAAATGCTGTATCATGATACCAACATTATTATAGGTATCATTCACTAGTTAAGCTTCACTCTGAACATAATACTAATAATATGATAATTCCTAACAGTATAATTATCACTCTTCATGTTACAGCTTCCCCCTTGATGCAGTGAATATATGTACAAACATTTCTGTATATTCTGCTGCTGTAATTCCACTGAACTCTTAGACCACTTCAATTTTTTTGTTTGTTTTTTAAATTAAAAAAAAAATGCATTTCATCACAGATTCAACTTTCAGAAAAAATGAGAACCTGAGATGATGAAATAATAGGACAGAAATTTGCTAAATATTTTTGTAGGGATGCAGAAAAATTATCTTTTTCATTTCAACAATAACCTTGCATCTCTCCATCTCCAAGTTTTTTTGTTTTTTTTCCAGCTCTTCCTCTTCCCCCGACCATATGGCTTCCCCTAATGAGTGTTGCACATGTACCTCCTTCCTTTTTTGCCTCTCCAAAAAGAAAAGAAAACGCAGTTCCTTCTTATGTGGTGAAGCCAACAGCTCTTCTGCAGCAGCAGATCTGGAGCCCTTCGTCTCAGCTGAATGAATTAGAGTCAAACAAAGCATGCTAATGAATTTAACTTTGTCAGTCTGCCATTTGAAACATTGTGGAATAATGAGCTGAGCTCAGGCTGATAGAAACGGGCATTACCCAAATTTCTGTGCATTTAATCTATGTAAGTTGCCTCAACCTTTGATTGCAGTGCCACTCTGAGCAGAAATGATCAGTTTTTGTCATCAGCATTTAGTTGACTGCAGTGATATTAGAGTCAAGAGTTTTACGACTGCTGGCTTCAGTTCAGTATTCCCAGTATTCCCCTAGAATATCTTCACTGCAAAACTGAACTGGAACTTGTGAACACAGACTTCTTAATCATCACAGAACAACACAACACGCCTCAAAATTCTTTACCATTCTTCATGGACCCTGCAGACCCAACAAAACTACATCTAATGTCTATTTCTAATGTCAGATGTAGTCCAAAGGTAGATGTAGTCCATAAGTTTAGGGACAGTGACGCAGATTTTTGTAATTTTGGCCCCGTACAGCACCACCACAAATCAAATAGTCAAGATGTGATTGAAGAGCAGGGGTTTAAGTATTGCATTAATTGTTTAGGAATTACAGTCATTTTCCCAGTCAGACCCACCTCTGGTTGATGACATAAGGATGGCTCACCTTGAGGTTCGTAACAGGATCTCAAACCGATGTGTGACGTTACGGTGGCCACATCCGTCTTTTATACTGTCTTTGTTTTATTCTCAAGCATGATCTGACATCTTCAGAAATCCAATTCTAGAAATATGTGCACAATATATATTTTACTAACTCAGTTTCTGTATTATGGTATTATCATATTCATTTATAAAGCAGGTTGCTGGGGTCCGGTGCAGTGTTTACTACTAACAGGTGAGCTCAGTCAGCATTGGACCTATGCATAGGGTCATCCACTATGAGCTGGGTGCTCTTGGGTATTTTTTTGTTTGTTTTGTTTTGTGTTTCAGGTTTCACAGTTTTGGCAGTCATGGAACAAAGAAAATAATCATTCTGTCACACAGTGAAAACTGCATATATTAGTTCCAAAAAAGTTTATGCTTTTCTCCAAAACACCGGGTTAGCGTCGGGAGCTAGGGACAGGGTCATCTATCATAACTTAGACCTCTGAGTGTTAACTTAGCTCCTGTGGTCTGGATGCATTACATACATGCTGCACTGTAACTGATAGCATATTTATGTAGCTTAAAAGCTTCAACCATGTCACAGTATTGTCAGTTACTTGCTCATTACCAGAGGGTTTTATTTTTATTCTAAGGTTCAGAACAGCCTTGAATGACGTCTCAGAGCTGATTTTATTTCTGATTCAGCATAACTATATATGTTTTATTATCCTGAGTTTGCAGTTGGGACTTTCCCATGATGGTTTCAATTTTCTTTTCCACCCTGACATGAATAAAATTGTGTGGGAAACTCTGAAAGGGTTTAGGGGTACTTTGGTAGGAAATGGATATATTTAATGATATTTCAGCACAAAACACTGCAGCTTTAGTCCAAAAAGGAGCAGTCATTTTTCAATGTCTCACGCTGGTTGCTGGCTCTAGCTCGAGGCTCTTGTGACTGCTCAACAGCACCGGATCGTTCTTCCCAGCGTTCTTCAGCAAGCTGAGGCAGGAAGTCAGCAGGAGACTGACTTGATTCGAATTGGACACGACTCACAAATTATACACTCGCAGGGGAGTCTCCATGTTAACAGCACACTGCAGTCCTGTATATGAGCAAATGGCTTGGAAACACTGGGCCCAGTATATGTGAGCCCACACTGCAGGGGAAGAGATGAATGCCAGTGCATGAAAGGGGGGAGTGTTACAGGAGAACCAGGAGTAAAGTTTCCCTGCCATTCGGCCTGTTTAGAGAAACTGCAAGGAAATATTATGATTATTAAAACCCTTTTGAAGTTGCATTCTGTTGACCTGCCCCCGCAGTGAGATAAGGGTTCTTATTCTGCTGGCGGGATAGGTCAGCCTTCATTCACTGACATGTTGATGAAAATTAAATGTTGGATTTCTAACGGCATGGCTTTAATTATTGAGGCCATGTGCCTGGTTGACCTCAAGCTTGCTGTAGCTTCAAAAGTTGTTCAGAAGTTTCAGCAAAATAAATAATGTGAATCAGTGCATGTTTCCATGCCAGCCCTCTGTTTACTCAAAAAGACCACGACATTCAGCGCCAGCCTTCAGTTGCCCTTTCAGTCTAACGTGTTCTTAAACACCCACCCACCCCAACCCACCTCCCTGCCTGCCGTTCCCAGCATGGTGCCTAACTATCTGATCCAGGAGCAGCCTGACGTTGCAGAGCTTTATCATGGCTGTGCAGGCTTGTGGTAGCAAGCCTGTGGTAGCATGACACACGGCCACAAAAAAAATCACCCCCTCCTTCATCACTCGGCTCTCCCCCTTGAAGTTCTTCATTGTAATCTCTAGCCTGCCTTATAATTGATTTTGAGATACTTTAGGAAACTTTAGAGTAATGAGTTCTGTTTGTCAGACCAAAGAACATTTCCATCTGCTTGAAATTTCTAGCATGCATCAGAAGTTAGAACATTACAACATGAGAGGAGCAGCTGGACCGGAGTGCGTTGCTAAACACCTTACATGGGCAGCAGCAAAGGTGGGAAGGCCAAAGTAGCTTATGCAGCATGTCCAATATGAAATCTAACAATTAGATGTGTCGAGGGATATGAGCTGAGCCAATAGCCTGTGTGGGCTATTTCTTTTCCTTCAAGTTTATGGGGAATTAGGTGCTTTCTACAGACTTCCTCAGCTTCAACAACTGAGCCAAAAGGTAACTTAATAGCTGTGGACATATTTGATACTGTAACATTGAACATTAATAACCTAAAAGTAAGCATGTTACTTAATGCCTTGATGTCTGGTTGGATATGATGTTATATTTTGTGTTTTCATGCAAGCCAGACTTAAAGGATCAGGTCACCTTTATTGCAAAACTACATACCATGTTTTTCTACTTGGCCTTAGCTGCAGATGCATGCAGATGGTTTTGATTTCATCTCACAGAGATTTAAGACATTAGCCTCTCTACTCTGCACCCCAATAAATTCCTGGGTAGTGAAACTAAACGTCTATTAAAAAGGCTTGTTCAAAGAATAGCCATTACAAAATTGTCATTTTTTCAGTGTGTGTGAAATGGATTAACCCTGTTTGGAGACTGAGATATTGCAGATAAGAAGTAACTCTATCCATGTTATGAAAATACTTTTATTGGGAAAAATATGAACAGCTGTCTGTGTGTCTGTTTTTTTGTCTCTGTATTGCCAAAACTTTGGAAAACATTTTTAAGCATGTTACTTAATGCCTTGATGTCTGGTTGGAGCCAGAAAAAGCTAAAAACCACATGTTCTGTTAGGTTAGGGTTAGGCACTATAGGGCTGGGGTTCTTGGATACTTTGGCATACTGTGTGTTATTATCCCATGAGACTGCCTTTTTGGGCAGGTGTACTTAAACAGTGCCTCAGATGACCTCTACCAGAACCCACACAGTTTTGTCTATTGGTGAAAGATTCACCAATAGACAAAACTGTGTGGGTTCTGTCTGAAAGATCTTTCATGGAATCAGGGTCTGCTAGAGAAGTGTTTAGACTGACGTTTCAGGCCGGGTGTCTTCTACAGAGCTGGAAAAGCACACAGAAGCCCATTTGTGAAATCTGTGAGCATCTTAAGGAATCCCTGCAGATCAGTTGCAGTGTATGTTGCAGTGTTGTCAAGAAGTATCTCTGAAACTTAGGTTTCAGAGACATATCTGGATATTGAGACACCAAAGAAGCCATTAGAGGCAAATGAGAAACAGTGTGCTTAAATATTGTGAAAGAAAGCATAGAGTCCTACACTAATTGGTACCAAGATGAATTCAAATATGTTCTATACGGCAGCTTTGTGTTGAGCAGCCCTGTGGGTCTGCGTGGGTTTAGTACAGTCTCAGAGGCCAGAGGTTTCCTGGCAAAGACTCCCTCTGCCTGATCCTCTCTGGGCTAAATAGAAGCCAGCACCTCCCCGTGGCCCTCTCCATGTCTTCCCATGCCCCAGCCAGTCTGCCCTGTAATGGGTTCACTCTCCCATACAATCCTTTCACTCCTCAATGCTCTGAATATCCTTTTTGCTGCCTTTCTCTTTGACCGACAGCCCCCTCCCTCCCAGCCCCCCCTCCCCAACCACCCACCCTTTCTCCACCCCTCTCTCTATCCCTTTAGAAGTGTGTCCATGAGTTTAGAAGAAAAGGGGGGGACTGATGTGTTTCTCAGCGGCCAGTCTTGTCTGATGCAGTGAGGCCATCTCTCTCCCACAGAGAACATGTTATGCTGGACTTTATCTTGGTGAGCTTCATACTGAGCCCTTTGCCCTTATAATAGAGGCTGAACTGGGTTATAAAGTTATACCTACTTTTCACTTCAGAGTGCGAGTGCTTTTGAACAGTGACATGTAAACTTTGCACGCCATAGTTCCCACTCTGTCAGTTCTGACATGTTCTAAACAAAGCAACAAAAAACTAGTGCGACATGTTTTAGGCTTCATAAATTCCCAAATCCGTCCTACGTATTCATGCATTGCACTTCTTCCCCTGTTGGCAAAACTATGAAACATTTTGTATATTTATTATGCTCCAGCAGAAACAGCTTATCCTTTCTTCTGTGCCATTCCTCTGCCTAATGTATGCATGTGACTGGGTGAGATGGGTGAACACAGCACGGTGAGCTACAGAAAGAAGACCGAGGATTGCAAGGAAGCTGTTGCATTATTCATCATGTTGGATAAGGTTTAATTAAAAGTGCTGCTTGGCATTGTGAGGGGAATGAATGTGTGTTTTGCCTCGCCTGTCGCTGCCTCATTCACGTTCACCATGCTCGACTTATCAAAGCAGCCCCTTGGTCCCTCCCATTTTGCCAGTAGAAGTTAGCATAATGCTGCAGCCCAGAACCTTGTGATTACTGGGAGAGAGGACGGGTGGCACAGAGTTTCACTGCAGCGAATGCTGGCTTTGTGAAGAATTCCACTAGTAAAAATGGAGAATAAAGCAGGAAGATTTTGTGTGTCTACGCCATGCTTTTGTCTAAGAAATGAGAGTATTGGTATTTGCATTTGGATGCAATCAGTATGTTATGTGAGCGTGGTGTTGTGGTGGTTAGCACTCCTGCTGCCTCACAGCAAATATCCACCACCTCGTCTTTCTTTGTGGAGTTTGCATGACCTGCCCATATCTGCATGGGTTTGTTCCAGGTTCCTCCCACAATCCAAAGATTTGCAGTTAGTGGAATTAGGATACCTGGTGATTCTAAATTGCCCACAGGTGCGAATGGTTGTCTGTCTCTCTGTGTTAACCCTACAACAGACTGGCGACCTGTACAGGGTGTACTCTGCCTCTCACCCTATGGCAGCTGAGATAGGCTCCAGCTTATCACTGGCAATAGTTTTTCAAGAATTCACAAAGAATCTACTAACCATGTAGGTAAAACGTTTCATCTAGAACCTCAGTATCACCAAAGCAGAGCTGGTTCTGTTCTGGTTTGTGAATCAAGATTTGAACTGTTCTGCATGTTTTCACCAAAGAAATAAGATGGTCAAAGGCCAAAAAAGTGGTTCTACCTTGTGCACTGTAAAATAGTTATACCTTAAGTACAAACCAGGGAACCTCTATGATAATCAAGAGCCCACTCTGTGTGGACTCTCTGGACTATCTAAGGAGGATCACTATTGAAACAGAGTTTTTCATCATGTTGTAGACTGAAGGAAATGGATTGGATTGTAGTAAAATACATTTCTGTAAGTCTTAGGGATGTCCAGCTCTACATTTTGATTTCAGGTATAAAAGCAGCAGGAGGCAAGAACTGTTAGCACTAACCTTCTCAGAGCAGTCTCCTTCAACCACGAGGATGCAAATTAGGGCCGCTGAACTGCAGCACACCCCGGCAAAATATAAACCTGCTTGTCCAACAGCCATAAAAATAAAATTTAGACTGCTCTTATTTATATGGTTACTGAGGGTGCTGCCAGAATTGCTTCGATGCCGTCCAAAAGTCTTTTTCCAAAGCCTCACCGAACTCCTCCCACACCCAAGTTTTTGCTTTGGCCACTACCCGAGCTGCATTCCGCTTGGCCTGTCGATACCTGTCAGCTGCCTCCGGAGTCCCACAGGCTAACCAAGCCCGATAGGACTCTTTCTTCAGCTTGATGGCTCCCTTCACCTCCAGTGACCACCATCTGGTTCAGGGGTTACCACCACGACAGGCACCAACCACCTTGCAGCCACAGCTCTGAGCAGCAGCCTCAACAATGGAGGTGCGGAACATGGTCCATTTGGACTCAGTGTCCTCAGCCTCCCTCGGAATGTTGTCGAAGTTCTGCCGGAGGTGGGAGTTGAAGATCTCCCGGACTGGGGCTTCTGCAAGGCGTTCTTAGCGCACCCTCACAATACATTTAGGTGTGCCAGGTCTGTCCAGCATCTTCCCCCGCCACCTGATCCAACTCACCACCAGGTGGTGATCAGTTGACAGCTCAGCTCCTCTCTTCACTTGAGTGTCCAGAACATACGGCTGCAGATCTGATGATACGATTACAAAATCGATCATCGACCTGCGACCTAGGGTGTCCTGGTGCCATGTGCACTTATGGACATCCTTATGTTCGAACATGGTGTTCGTTATGGACAAACTGTGGTTTGCACAGAAGTCCAACAACAAAACACCATTCGGGTTCAGATCGGGCAGGCCGTTCCTCCCAATCACGCCCCTCCAGGTCTCACTGTCATTGCCCACATGAGCGTTGAAGTCTCCCAGCAAGAGTATGGAGTCACCAGATGGAGCACTCTCCAGCACCCTGCCCAGGACCCGTTCCCTAGCCCGAAGGTGCAGAGAAACTACCCTCTCGTCCACCGGTGAAAACTCCGACGTACAGGCAGCAAGCCGGGGGGATACAAGAATACCCACCCCAGCTCGCCGCCTCTCACCGAGGGCAACTCCAGACTGGAACAGAGTCCAGCCCTTCTCCAGGAGACTGGTTCCAGAGCCCAGGCCATGCATTGAGGTGAGCCCAACTATATCTAGCTGGTATCTCTCAACCTCACGCACTAGCTCAGGCTCCTTCCCCACCAGAGAGGTGACATTCCATGTCCCAGTAGCCAGTCTCGATAGCCGGGGATCGGTCCGCCAGGGCCTCCGCCCTTGGCCACCGCCCGACACACATTGCACCCGACCCCTACGACGCCTCCTGCGGGTGGTGGGCCTACAGGAGGGTGGGCCCATGTAACCTCTTCGGGCTGCACCCGGCCGAGCACCATGGGCTAATGCCCGGTCACCAGACGCTCTCCCTCGAGCTCCCTCCCCAGGCCTGGCTCCAGCTGGAAAGGAGCGTCCGTCCGTTAGTCAAACCTCGGATTCAGGAGGAACAATGCGGTTTTCGTCCTTGTCGCAGAATGCTGGACCAGCTCTTTATCCTCTCAAGGATATTCGAGTGTGCGTGGGAGTTTGCCCAACCAGTCTACATGTGCTTTGTGGACTTGGAGAAGGTATTCGACCGTGTCCCTTGAGGTATCCTTTGGGAGGTCCTGTGGGAGGGGTGTCTGGCCCGTTGTTGCGGGCCATTCAATCTCTGTACAACCGCAGTGAGAGCTTGGTCCGTATAGCCGGTAATAAGTCGGATTCGTTTCCTGTGGGTGTTGGACTCCGTCAGGGCTGCCCTTTGTCACCGATTCTGTTCATAATTTTTATGGACAGAATTTCTATGTGTAGCCAGGTGGTGGAAGGCTTCTTCTTTGGTGACCCCAGAGTCTAATCTCTGCTCTTTGCAGATGATGCGGTCCTGTTGGCTTCATCACGGGGTGGCCTCCAGCTCGCAGTGGAACGGTTCGCAGCAGAGTGTGAAGCGGCCAGCATGAGAATCAGCACCTCGAAGTCTGAGGCCATGGTCCTCAGCCGGAAAAGGGTGGAGTGCCCTCTCCAGCTCAGGAACGAGTTCTTGCCCCAAGTGGAGGAGTTCAAGTATCTCGGGGTCTTGTTCACGAGTGATGGAAGAAGGGAGCGGGAGATCGACAGATGGATCGGGGCTGCTTCTGCAGTGATGCGGACGCTGCACCGGTCTGTCGTGGTGAAGAGGGAGCTTAGTGTAAAAGCGAAGCTCTCAATTTACCGGTCGATCTACGTTCCTACCCTCACCTATGGTCACGAGCTTTGGGTAGTGACCGAAAGAATAAGATCGCGAATACAAGTGGCAGAAATGAGTTTCCTTCGAAGGGTGGCTGGCCTCTCCCTTAGAGATAAGGTGAGGAGTGCGGCCATCTGGGAGGGGCTCAGAGTAGAGCCGCTGCTCCTCCACATCGAAAGGAGCCAGTTGAGGTGGCTCGGGCATCTGATTAGGATGCCTCCTGGCCGCCTCTTGGGTGAGGTGTTCCAGGCATGTCCCACCGGGAGGAGGCACCGTGGTAGACCCAGGACACGCTGGAGAGATTACATCTCTCGGCTGGCCTGGGAACACCTTGGGGTCCCTCCGGATGAGCTGGAGGAGGTGGCTGGGGAGAGGGAAGCCTGGGCTTCTCTGCTTAGGCTCCTGCCCCGGCCCCAGATAGGCAGAAGCGAATGGATGGATGGATAAGGGTGCTGCTCAGCTCATAGTTCCACCTCCATCACCCCACAGCTATGCCTTCAACCACGTAGTTGGTTTAACTACTGTCCATTTGTAATATCTAGTTATCATTTGTGAAGAGATGCCATCAAGGGACCACACAGCATGCATGAGCAGAATACTAGCATTTTCTAGGCAAAACTAGCTTCTATTCTGTTCATATTAACACGGACATATTGTTAATATTGATAAAACTAAAATAAAGTGCTTTTTTTTGTCTGGAAGCAGATGTCAGTAATTATTTCAGCCATTTAGCTGCACAGATTGAGGGACTGAATCACCAACTGCAAGAGATTTTCAACCTCAATGGGATTTTCTGGTAAAATAAAGGTTAAATTAAATAAATAAAATGAACTGAAGCCAGTTTTTAAACAGTGGTACAGTAGTGCAATGGCTTTATGGCTATATGAAATGAGCTCTGCACAGTCTGATAACAGCCGAAGGTGTATCTTTTGAAAAGATAATAATAAAGGTTTGCAAATAAAAAATACATTCCATTTGTCCTGCAAATACTCATCTCTGGTGAACCTGGGCTCGCCGGAGGTGACGTCATGTCTGGCTAGATACTGACAGTCAACAGTTTAATAAAACCTCAAAAAACCTCATAGTTTATTTGAAAAAAAAAATCTGATTTTAACTCCTCTTCTGTTGGGAAAACTGTGAGCCATTGAAAAGCTAATGTTACAGCTCAACAAGGCGGGGTTAAAAAAAAAAGAACATTTAGGTGATAATGCTTTTTCACATTCCACACTTTTTCTCTTAGCTTTTTGAGCTGTAGGACTAAAATGTGCACGGGGAACAGGTGTATGGAAATGTAGCAAATAAAGAGCTTATCATTTAAAGTCGTGAAAGTTAACTTAATCCTCTGATATTGTGTTTAGGATGCACAGCATGAGGTTTGTGTCAGAACGGCGCTGTAGAGGAGTCTAAACAAAAGACAGCCAGCCCAGTCAAAGATAGAGCTCTGCGTGGCCCGGAGGAAAAACCAGCTAACACACTCATCTTCAGGACACACATACACACACACACACACACACACAAGCATGAACAAAGACAAACAGGAGGTATAGATTGACTCATCGTAGTGGGAGTACGGAGCAGTGATTTCATGCCTGGTTGTTGGCTAACAAGGCTCTACGCTTTCTGCACTGCAGGGCCTGTTATTGAGAGAATGAGTGTGTGTGTGTGTGTGTGTGTGTGTGTGTGTGTGTGTGTGTGTGTGTGTGTGTGTGTGTGTGTGTGTGTGTGTGTGTGTGTTTGGCGAGGGTGGAAATCGGGGGGTGTCTGTCAACAGCTGTGTGTGTAACCTGGGAGACGGACTCAAAGCCCCAGCACTCTGAAAGCGAGAGAGAAGAGAGGGGAGTGGTTGTGGGGGGTGGGAAGTGGGAGATGGGGTGGAACCCACTTTATCCCAGTGGGGCATAGCAAGGTTCAGCCCCCCCCCCCAACACTGTTCCAGTCCCAGTAAAGCCCGGGCTCCTGTGAAGCCCAGCACCAGGACTGTGTGGCTGTTTTTTAACCCTTTGCCATGTTTGCAGTTGTGTGTCTGCTGTGAGCAGGACATCACGTCGCTCTCTCCGGTTCATATGAAAAAAGCAGTAGCTTGTTAGCCTCACAAAGCCAAACTGCTTTTAATCGCCATCTAAAGTAATCTGATTATGCTGTTATGTTGTTACTCAGTTTATTTGCTTAGCCGACTTCCCGATCCAGAGAATAGTTAACATTTTTCACATGCTATGCCTCCAAGCAGCTCAGCTTATTTAATGATAGATTAGAGCACACTGCCTGACTCTCCATCACTAACTCTGCTCACTAAAAGTCTTTAGAAAGCTTTACTTACTACCCCACTGCCATATTAAACACCAGCAGCTAGTGTAAAGATGGGGAGGTTGGTTGACATGAACTGCCAAATGCAGTAAAATCTGCCTGCCTCTAGCTTTTAACCCAAAAATCACCTCACATTAATGGCAGGTATTTTGCTGTTTTATTTATAATCTTGTCATAAGAGCCAGTCAGTGTGACCTACTTGTGTTATGATGGATACGAAGCAGTTGATTGCTAGTACAGAGCAGCATGAGTCTTTATTATCAGCTATATGAAATCACATATTATCCGTGTTTGACAGCAATGCTATGACATATGTAGCATTGCTGCTTCATGAAGCCATTTTAAAATCCTCACAGCTTTATTTAGATGTGCCTTGTTACATGTAGAGCAATACTACATGCTGTATTTGGAAAATCAAGAAATTACTTAAAATGCATCACTTTTATGGCTGTGTGAAGGGAAAGCACCTCTTATCTCAGAGTTGGACCGTTTTGCTGAATAGTTTTGCATGTGTTTCTAATATAGCACTCTGAGTCTGAGTCAAAGTAATCATCAGTGACAGCTCCAACACTGTTCTAAACCTAGTCATTTTTGTTGTTATGAAATTGTTCTCCCAAGTCTTGGCAATCAGGGAACAAAAAAAATCATTCTAACTCTAAAATAACTCGGAAAACTACTCACCTTTTTTCCAAAATATAGGGCAAGGGTTACTGTTCAGGGCTAGGGTTGGGCTCGTCACTAATGATGACAGATCTTAGAGAAAGAACCTTCCTTTTTGCAATCAATGTGCTTTTTCTGAAGTAACTTCTGTGTTTAGGTAGCGTTTTTTTTTTTTTTTTGGTATCACTTCTGAACTGGTAGACGCACAACCTAAGAACATTTTGAGCACATCTATCCCCAAATCTCTGAACATCAACTAAGCTGACAGTGACATGTTTGGAGATGTGGTAGGGTTAGGGTTTCATCTGTGCTAGAAGTTGTAATTTTTCCACTGACTTTCACATCAAATCTGAACCTTCCAAATGACTTGTATGGGGCACTGCCTTTCACACTTTCACTCTCTCTAATGCTAGGTTCAGACTGCATGATATTAGTGTGATTTTGACCAGATCCGGACAGTGATGTGGTGGATGTCGCTAGATGGAGAGTCAGTGATACTATGCTGTTCACATTGTTTCCACATAGAAATTTGTGTTGTCTGAACTCAGAAGAAGTGAAACAAACACCAGGTTACTGAAAACATGAGGTGGTTGACACTTGAGCTAAATTAGCTACTTTAGCTACACTGTGCTAACGGGAAAGGTATTGTAATCACACATCCTGCTAATATCTTGTGAGAGTAATTGCTTAACCACAAAGATTATTTGTCTTTTCTTACAACAGTAGTGCTGAATGTCTGACTCCATTTCAGTTCAGGAGGTGGAGAGCAGCAGACGAGCCAACTGTCAATCAAAGATGTCAATCAATGGCCACAAGGCAGACATCAAAGGCTCCTGTAAGCCTTCAGATCTTATTAACAGAGCAATGATTACCAAAATAACCAGTACACTTATTAGACAGCCCAAATTTAGCAATTGAGGCCATAAAGTGAAGGTGAGCTGATGTGCATGGATGAACATCAGCATATGAGACTTTTATGTTAAACTGGGGTTTGCGTCTTGCATCCCACAGCTGCTGCTTCTTCTTGTTGCTGCTGATGCTGCTCAACTTTGTTCAGAAAAAGATATGTTCTTGTTCCAGACATTTGAATTTTTACACAAATCTACACTACCTACCCAATGAACAAATAACTGAATAGTTGAACATTAGGGCAAAGCTTAATTCACAACATCCTTAAGCAGATGTGACACTATTAAACACTCCAACACAGGCGACTGAGAAAGCCCAGTCTTAACCTTAGAAAACAGTCATGCACTGCACTGCAAAAATAATCATGTCCTCGCTCTCAGCTCATCATATAGTGACACTTGGTCAGAATCCCTTTCTCCTCATATTTTAATGCACACTATCCATCCATACATACATCTGTCCATCTATCCATGCATCCATGTCATCCCCCTTCACTTGTGAGCAAGACCTAAAGAGATACTTAAACTTCTCCACTTGGTACAACAAGTCTTACCCAGATGCGAAGTGGGTATTCCACCATTTTCTGGCTGAGGATCATGGCCTCAGACTTAGAGGTGCTAATTCTCTTACCCACCATTTCACACTCGGCCAGCAAACCACTCCAGTGCTAGCTGCAGAATGAAATGAAATGAGTCCAATTTATTGCTGCAGTTGTACAGGGACTGAATGGGCCATAACGGGCCCGACACCCCATACTCCCGCAGTACCCACATAGGATGCCCTGAGGAACGAAGTCAAATGCCTTCTCCAAATCCAAAAAACACACGTAGACTGCATAGGCAAATGCATACTTGAATATTCTTGAAAGGATAAAGAGCTGGTTCAGTGTTCCACGACCAGGAGGAAAAACCTGATTGTTCCTCTTGAATCCACTATACACCATGTAAGTAGAGCACCACTTTCCTCTCCTGAGTCACCGGACAGTTTGCCAGAATCACTTTGAGGCTGTCTGAAAGTCTTTTTTCATCACCGACCTTCTCTCACACACGTGTTTTTGCTTCAGCCGCCGCCTGAGCTGCGTACTGCTTGACCTGTTGGTACACATCAGCTACCCCCAAAGTCCCACAGGCTAACCAAGCCCAATGGGACTCGTTCTTCAGCTTGATGGTTCCCTTCACCTCTGGTGTCCACCATCTGGTTTGGGGATTACCACCACAACAGGCACCAACTACCTTGCAGACGTAGCTCTGTGTGGTGGCCTCAACAATGGAGTGGAACATGGTCCATTTGGACTCAATGTCCTGAGCCTCACTCAGAGTGCTGTTGAAGATCTCCCAGGAGTTGAGGATCTTGTGGACTGGGGCCTCTGTCAAGCATTCCCAGTACACCGTCCCTATATGTTTAGGTGCGCCGTGTCTGCCCAGCATCCTCCCTGGCCACCTGATCCAGCTCACCTCCAGGTGGTCTGCCTGAAGTGCCTCATGCCTGATTTGAACCCAAGTGGCGTTCTGTTATTCAACTTCTGTGCAAACCACAGTTTGTCCATAACGAGCATCATGTTTGAACATAAGGATGTCCAAAAGTGCACGTGGCACCAATAACCTGGTACTGAACGCCCAGAAGACAGTGGAGATTATAGTGGACTTTAGGAAGCACACAGCCCCTCTACCCTCCATCATCCTGACTGACACCCCCATCACCACAGTGGACTCTTCTCGCTTCCTGGGAACTACCATCACCCAGGACCTCAAGTGGGAGCCCACCATCACCTCTGTCATCAAAAAGGCCCAGCAGAGGATGTACTTCCTGCGGCAGTTGAAGAAATTCAACTTGCCAGCAAGGACCATGGTGCAGTTCTATACTGCCATCATTGAGTCCATCCTCACCTCCTCCATCACTGTGTGGTACGCTGGAGCCACCACTAGGGACAAACAGAGACTACAGCGCGTTGTGCACTCTGCTGAGAAGGTGATTGGCTGTAACCTCCCATCTCTCCAGGACCTGTACACCTCCAGGACACTGGGGCGTGCAGGTCGGATCACAGCCGACCACTCTCACCCTGGGCACAGACTTTTTGACCCTCTCCCCTCAGGCAGGAGGCT
This sequence comes from Archocentrus centrarchus, assembly GCF_007364275.1. Classification (NCBI taxonomy): domain Eukaryota; kingdom Metazoa; phylum Chordata; class Actinopteri; order Cichliformes; family Cichlidae; genus Archocentrus; species Archocentrus centrarchus. The sequence continues at coordinate 36,642,970 of NC_044361.1, read as the reverse complement.
ACGGTCCATACGGACCAGAACCTCCCGCCATAAGAACAGTTTCTTCCCCTCTGCTGTTGGACTCATGAACAATTACCCTAAGACTGTTACCACCACCCTCCACAAACGCTGATGACCCTATGTCTATGCACCTGTCTGATTGCACTGATGTACATATTAGTGGAATATAGTTTACATTCTTTTATCCTTTAATTAGTCTCTGCACTGTATATTTTGTAATTTTGTAATATTGTGCTATAGTTATAGCTCTAATATCTCTGTATATTTGCAATTTGTATACTTGTATATTGTCTTATAGTTTTTATACTTATTTGTTTTTTTTTTTTTTTTTTTTTTTTTTTCTGTAAGCACGAAGTACCGCAGCAATTTCCTAATGCTGTGAACCTGTTCACCCATATGGCAATAAAAACCTTCTGATTCTGATTCTGATTCTGATTCTGATACCGTATGTTGCAGGTTGATTATCGATTTTGTAATCATCAGATCATCAAATCTGTGGCTGTATGTTCTGGACATTTGGGTGAAGACAGGAGCTGAGCTGATATCACAATAGCTACATTGTTTTTTATACTGTGTGTTGTAAAACATTTGTGTGGTCATTCATATATTTTTCACTCAGACTTTTCAATCGCTGATTGAAGTTTAGGCATTAAATTAAACTAGTTAGAAGAAAGAGGCCCCGTGGTAGACCCAGGACACGCTGGAGAGATTATGTATCTCGGCTGGCCTGGGAACGCCTTGGGGTCCCTCCGGATGAGCTGGAGGAGGTGGCTGGGGAGAGGGAAGCCTGGGCTTCTCTGCTTAGGCTTCTGCCCCCGCGACCCGGCCCCGGATAAGCGGAAGAAAATGGATGGATGGATGGATGGAGGTCTACAAGAAAAATCTAATTTTGGGTTAAAATCCTCATTAAAAGGCAAATATCTGCCAGCCTGTTTGGTTATTGTGGTTAAGTAACATTGGTTACCATGGCTGTGCATCCTGCAACAGTGGTATTCTCATCACATCTACTTCAGATGTTGAGGGAATCCTGCTGAATTCCATGTTACTTCCTGGCATGTTGAAAAACTGACACTAAAGGAGTAACCAGTGTACAATGTGAAGCTGGTGGGTCCTGACCAAGCACCAAGCTGCAAGTGAAATCCATTGGAAAGTCAAAGGCCTTTAACTATAGCCTCTCTGTCCACACACCCTCAATAAGACCATCAATAATATCCTGCTTCTGCTGATGTTTTCCAGAAAATGTGCAGATGTAGAACAGCACCTTCAGTAAAATATCAGGACCTTGACAACGCGTTATCTGTGAAAGCCCACCGTACAGTACATCTGCCTGCTCACTGCAGTGCAGACTGGTAATTAGTCTTTTTTAAGTGTAAATGGGATCTCTGGTGGGTTGTCGTGGACCGTGAGGTTCATAGAGATTACTCCTTCAATCTCTGCTCATCTATTGCTCGCATGTGTGTGTGTGTGTGTGTGTGTGTGTGTGTGTGTGTGTGTGTGTGTGTGTGTGTGTGTGTGTGTGTGTGTGTGTGTGTGTGTGTATCATACATGTGTTGGTACTGCAGGCTTGAAAGTGCCTGCTCTAACAGAAGGCACAATTACTGAATGATTTTTTTTTTTTTTTTTTGGAAGCCAAAAATACCCACTAATTGTTTGTGTAAGCAGCCTCAGACTGACTTGCAGGGATCTCAGCAGGGGTGTATGGATGGAGGCAGCAGGGAGGAGGAGGGAGGGAAGAGGAGGCAGCAGTACTGTAGATCCATATTCTTATCCTGAGAAAATCCTGCTATTGCATAGTGTTTAGGCCAGCCACCATTGATACAGTCCTAGTCTTTGGAGTATATGGCTTCAAATTCACAGAGAAAAAGTGAAAATATTACATTTAGAAATGCTCATCATTCTCAGTGCCAGACCCCATGCTTGGAAAATGAATTATACATATGCTTGATTAACCAGCTGAGTCCCTGTGCACAATCCCTGAGCAAACACAAGCCTTTTGGAATAAATTAAATCCCAAAATTTCAGTTTCAGCATCAGCAGGATCTTCTAAATAATTATGTAAATATGAAACAAATTTCCCAAGCAGATTTCCTCCTCTGCAATCCTCCTCTGTCATTCTTATGCATCCCCCTTAAATTAACTAAACTATGCAGATCGTTATACTTACACAAAATAGGCTAATTAATACACTTGACAATAGTGTTCTCCAGAGGGGGCGATGCTGAACTAAATCTTCATCACAGAGAACTGTAAACCGGAGGCCAAACATCAGCATGTAGAGCTGCTCTCTTACAGAGGCTGTTTAAGGACAAAAGATGGAAGGTTTTTTAAAGAGTCGCTGCTCACACTTTCCTTTTCAGTCCACAGTGTTTCTCATAGTTAAATTGAGGGAGAAATAGTCTCAATAGAATCAAGACCAGTTTTGCAGTATCCCATTCTGCTGTTTATCTGTTTGTCTTCATGACTGTCTGTGAAAGAGAGCAACATAGCACTCGTCATCCAAACCAGTGTTCCTTCTAATTACAGTCCCTGCTCTTCTGAATCCTTCCAAAAACCCAGCAAAGCATCCTCGCAGCAGAGCACGGCGTGCAGAACAGTGCCAGTGCTGCTCTTTGGTGTTCACAATGCTGTTTCTGTGTCAGAGCTGCATTTGAATATGGATTATGGAATTTACGGCTGGCGGGGAGGAGGAGGATGGACTGCCTAATTACATACTGTGTTATAATGACCATCCCTGTCCCAACTCACTCTCTTCTCTCTCCTTGTGAAAATCTAATGAGGAGAGAATGTAAATGTAATGTAAATCCACTGCTGCTCATGTTTTCTGTAGGGAAAGCATGTAAGGATATTCATGATGCACTGATGCTATTTTTTCATTTTTTGTTGTTTATTTTTTTCTACTATTTGACAGAATGTGTCACTTTGTTACATAAAAGCAGGAGGCTTTATTTTTCTAGGGAAAGGTGTCAAACAGACAGGCCACACATTTATTAGGTAATGCAGGCCAATGGAAATGCCAGGCGTGTATATTAATGTGGGCATTTTGCTCCCGTAACAGCATTTGTTGCTTTAATTTGTTGTTGTTCAGTCTGCTCCAGACCAGAGCTTCTCAGAACTCTCTGTGAACTTAGAAGAAACCTGCACAGTTTCTCAGAACTATGCTGGGTGTATAGCCGATACAGTACAACCCACTGGAATGAATATGAAACATACAAATGGATAACAAAAGCTGTTAAAATACCAGTAAGTTTCTTACCAAGTGTTGCTCCAGCATGAAGCTCCAAAATGTGCATTTTACCTGAAATATCAACACTGTAAGGTCATCTTCAACAGTGTTTCAACAAAATTGGCTGCTCTCCAGCAATAAATTCATATACACTACACTACTGTCCATCAGAATTATCCAGCATGGATAATTCTAGAGGATACCAGGCTGGAAACAGCAGTTGTGCAAAGCTATAATTCATACAAAAGGTGGCATTACAGAAGATAATGATGTATTCTGAAGCAAAGGCTCATCCTCTGTGTTGCATACATTTCATGGCAATCTGCCCATTAGCATTGGATGCCACTTGTATACAAGCACAGCTTTTGGTGGTAAGGAAAGGTTGGAGGGAGAGGGGTAACGCAAACATTAGGACCTATCCTCTGAGGACCACGAATTCCCGTATTAGACTTTAAAGTAATGTGGTAGTACTGGGCTGGATGGTTTGGTGTGGAACATGATGTTGAACAGACTAACTACCAACTCCAAGACCGGTCGAATTCCTGAGCTCTAATTTAGAGAAGTCCAACTTAAATAACCAATAAAACAATGGAAAGCAGTGCTTTAGCACTGTGACACATACAGTATGCATGTACAGATCTGGGCAAACAAAAAGACACAAGCTCTTACTCACACTCTCTCCCCCATCCCAAAAACCTAAATTTGCTCTATGTGCCATGCCCTCTCTGTCTCTATTTGCCTATAATCCCATTAGGAAGAGAGGGGAGAACGTACAGAAATAGAATAGTATGTTCAAGCTGATTTCCTCACTAAATGCTGCCGTTTAGTCCTCAATAAAGCAGCTTTCACAGCCACCAACAGCAGCCCCTCCACTCTGATGTGGAGGAAGACTAACATGCTTAGATGGCCCATTTAGTGTTGAGTACATGCTCACAGGGCCATGAATGGTAATAATGGAAATGTAGCTCCATATTGTTGCATACTGTTCACTGGGTTCAAGCTTGATTGATTTTGCTTCACACTCTGTGCTGCGATGCTGTGTTTAAAGTACTTCCCATTCAATCAACATTTATTTTTAAACTGCTGAATTCAATTTCAGAACAAAAAGTGTCCTGACATCGTCAGTGCTGCATGTTTCATGTAATACGTTCACTGCTCATTCAAACCAGAACAATGGCTTGTCGATCCCATCTCCGGACAAACAGTTTAGAATGTCAGGGTGGCTTTCCAAACAAATGTTCTCTGGAATAGGATACAGTATCCATGTTCCAGCACGGGCAACACCCAGTCCTTTCAACACAAGCTGTAATTCACAGAGAAGTGACACCGCAGCTGCCAGACTTCCACCGCAAGTATCTGATCTTACAGTTGTCCTCTCGAGACTGACCGCCTATTACAGATTTAGGAAACTGAGAAGAAAGTGATGTATGAAATGTATGCCCAGTGTGGATATGAAGCAGCAGTCTTCCAGTGACACCACAAGAGCTCTAAAATTAACTGACTGGCCTCTCAGGTCTTCTCTTGGCGATACAACCCCCAAACAGTTGGCAGCAGTGGGAGTCTGTTCTCCACACTGTTATTTCAAAGCTTCATGTCTCCCAGAATTAACTACCCAGTATTTACATTCAGATTTAGGGAAATGGGGTGATTTTTAGCTGTACAATTGAAACTATCTTCATCATGGAAGTCTGATGCTGTTTAAATGCCACAAATTCTGTCATTTCTGAAAGTATAATTGGCATCACTGAGGCTACCATCCATCATCATTTAGGTTATTTATCCATCATCACATCTCAGCTACATAGTTTCACGTGCCTAAACCCAGCTGAGGTTACATTTAGTCCATTTGGTATTATTTTATGGAAACGTTCTATTAAAACATGTCTTAAAACCACAGATTTCACTGCATTACTCCCGCAAATGTAACCACTGAACCAGGGTTATTAACTCAAACAGGTAATGCACCAACTGTTGACTTGTGTTGAGCTCAGCTTCTGTATAATCCTGGAACTCTGGAAGCCTGCAGCTTCTGTCCTGTTTGCCTTTCATTTCTCTACTTTAGAATAAGCTCAGTTTGAAACAGCTTTTCGTGGAGAAACTAGAAGAGGCTACATTTCAAATTAAGTTTCATGCATTTTGGCAATAAATAAACATAAAAATAAACATTTGGCAAAAAGCTTTTCCCCTCTGGATGGTCCAAACAAGCAGAAGTTTTGTGTATACGCTGGAAGAATCCGATTTAAAAATATTCCTTCCAGAAACATTAAAAAAAAAAAGCTTTCTTACAGACTTAGTAGTGGAAAACATTTGACTGTGGTTAAAACAAAAAGTTTGGTTGAATGGTGGTCACCAATGTGCCCGAGGAAATCAAAAGATTTTAATATTTGTGGTGTAAAATTAGAAATGTTGTCCTCATGATGACTCTAGACATGCACTATACAACATCAGCAACTGTAAATTTGGTTAAATGATTACTCCAGTGTGCTGTGTTCCCAGTGCTGTTAATTGTGTCTGCAATTCAGAAACCTTTTCAGTGCATCAAACCTTATTAAATATTAATTTGTCTAAATTTGAATTTGTAAAGTCTTCAGTTCTACATAAATATTTTATGATGCTTTTCTTGTTATCAGACTTTGTAAATTTCTTCATCAGCAGTTTTGATGGCATCTGCAACAATAAGCCGCTATAACACTGGCCTCTGTGCTCCACCGGCACACTGAACTCTGACCTTTGCTGCTGCTTTTCCTTGTTAACACTCTCTGTTTGGACTGCTGTGCTTCCTACACACAGAAATGTAATAACTAGCAACTAAGCATCACACACTTAATGTTCTACGCTCTGCCAGCATGCACCAAGAATTAGGACAATCTCAGTCCTTGAATCAGATTCTACATTCCTACCACCTACATTTTCACCAGACATGTCACACCCAATCTGTAGTTTTCCCCTCACATGATTCCTGTGTTCCTCTTATAAGACCAAGTGTCAGACTGCATGAGAATTTAATCTCTAGATGTAGCAAATGGTTGGTGATACTGACAAAGATAAAGCAGGGTGGAAAACAGGCTTTTAAAGTAGTACAAATCTCTTTCTTCTGCAATCATTTTCAAGACAGATTTATCTTAAGAACGATTAGACTAGCTGTGGTGTGTTGATGTCTTCATACTGAGTCTTGGTTGGGTTAGGTTTTAAGCCTTGCTATATAAATAGCCTGTCAAAGAGATCAAACTGTGCACTGTGTCTACGATGTTCAGGCTTTAATGTTTTAAATGGTCATAGAGAGGCACTGAATTCTTCTCTAGAATATTTGATGCTGAGTAGGCAGGGATACAGCTTCAGGATTTTAAAATACAAAGTAAGATCTTATTATCTTGCAGCTGGTGGGAGCCTTCTTCGTCTAAATTCATTGCATCAAACATATAAAAAAAAAAATATATATATATATATATATTAAAAAACTCCACTATAACACAAAACTGAATCAACAGGGCACTGCTTATACCTTTACATTGTGCTAAATTCCTGTTAATTAGTCTTTATAAATTAACCTTTGCAGACAAAGTTTTTCACTCCATTTGTTGCGCGATGGATGGGAATAAAACTCGTAGCTTGACGTAGTTGGCAGCTGTGAGAGCCTTCTCCATTTTTCTCTTTTAATTGCACAAAGGGGGAGCACATGCTTTCTTCAGCTGACCATTTTCCTAAAATATTTGTTTCTTAAATCTTTGGCCTGATGGAATGTAATTACGCTGGTGATTTCAGTGTGTGCTTGTGAGCTGGATGAATACGCTGACACACTGTCCAGGCTGAGTTGAACATTCACCTTAGCAACCTTGGTTTTTCTTGGCCCTCATTGACTAATTATAGTGCAGTTTTTGGTTCATTTTAAGGTTAGTTGAATAAGTTTGGGTCACACTTTATAATATGGCTGCGACTAAGATGTAAGTACCCTGTAATTATATGTAATTACACATATCTTACAGGGCTGTACCCTGTAAGTAAATTTAAATTCTGAGTAATTTCCAGGTATTTTACCTGAAAAACCAACAATTTTTCCTACATCGTAAGCACACTGTGTTTTTCTCCAACCTCCCTGCACTCTCTCACTATGTAAAATTTCCACCACTATCATGAAAAAATTCCACCTGACAACATGTTTTCACCTTTGGTGAGACCTTCGGCACCCTCAAAGCGTCATTTCTGTTACATATCTGTGGTATGAGTCTAACACGAAGGCTGCAGTTATGAGCCTCAGAATACACCCTGACATTTTGGATACTCCACAAATTCAACAAGGGTTATCTGCCTGGATATGTGTGATCCCTGAGCGTTGGATTAACATGCTCATCACAAAAATTAAATTTCCTCTTGTAGAGAAAGAAATTAGACATTTTCCAGGTGGTATTGCAGCGGAATTTACTGAGCTTTGGATTCTGTGTTTTTACACTGTTTCTTTATATGATATGTAGGGCAACACACACATAGACACACACGCACGTGCACACACACGCGCACACACACACACACACACAAAGATTTTTTTTCTTCCAAACACCCCAAAACAGCTCTTGAAGCTGTTGTGGGAATGATGAGGATTTTAATAGTCTGCCATGACTCTGGCAAGTTTTCAACTGGCTCAACAAATCTAACGGCCCTCAAATGAAAACTTGTAATTAAGCCAAGTTTCCAAGCTGCTTTCCTCTCCTCCCAGTTGCCTTCTAAATGCACACAATAAGACAGAGAACTGGACAAATATCCATGTTATTACTGAAACATAAACTGAAAGCACTGAATATCACACACTTATTTTGTAAAACCTCTAAAAGAGTCAATTGATTAATCTTAATATTAAATACTTTCTTAGTTTCAGTTTTCAACTGAGAAACATGGGAATAATTTATTGTTTTAAATTTAACTCCTAATATAATTGCACATGAAATAAAAGGGTTCAGACATTCATGGTTCCAGGAAGATGAGCAATATTAACAATATGATATCATCAGCAATGACCTCAGCTCTAATCATAGGCAATCAGAATTGGTCAGTTTTGTTTATTATTAAATTGTTTCCCTCCTCTTGGCAATCAGTGGACAAAGAAGACAATCAAGACCTTTTTGCTCCGCTCCATAACGCGGGGTTAGGACAGGGTTACCACCTTTGAGTGCTCAGAGGGTTAAATGAGATAAATTCCACATTTTTCCTGCAGTGCCAACAACGAGGCTGACACTCAGTTCGGTGAAATGTCTTCATACTCCCTGCACAGTGAATTGTAATAACTTTGCTTTTATGCACAAAGAAATTTCCTCAGACTTTCCTGTGCTCTTAAAAAACTGTACGGGGGTGGAGGTGAAGTGGCGTCAGCTAACTGGATTATACTGTGTTGCTGACATGGTTTTATGGGGGAAAGCAAACTATGCCTGCACTATAATGTCTGCTCAAGTAACACACAGTATAGATGCAGGAGTCTACTTGGACTCAGGCCTGAAACCTAAGCCCATACCTTTCATTAAGCCTGCACCGTATCAAGGCTGGTTTACACGCCGGTGAAAATACCTTCCCCGCAGAGACGAGTGTTGCCATGCTCAGCGTGCACCAGAGCTGCACTGTCTTCCAGATCAAACACACAAAGCTAAACTGTGTTGTTTGTTCTCTGCATTTGGACCAAAATAAAAAAAGGTTCTGTCTCTCTACACCCTGCATTTTCCCCATCTCTGTTGCTTTACTTTAGCTTTTATTATTTCTCAAATCCACCTACTCCTGTAACAGTGTCAGCAGCGCCGTTTTTTTTCCTGCTGTTTCCCTTCAGGTGTAACTTTTTTCTTTATCTAACAGCCTTAATCGGGTCGCCTCAGATTGATTATTGAGAACTTTTTATTTTCCATGGTTAATACGCTGTTGGATTCTGAATGTTCACTGCAGATTCAAATAAATTTGGAATGGAAAAATATGATCACATCACCAATAAGAAGAATTAACGCTGTTCTCTCTATCAGAGCTCAGCAGGTGTTTATCACTGTAGGAGGGTAAATACTAAAATAAAGTTCTCAAGCTTTTACAAAGTCTTAATTTCTTGAATAGGTTTCTTCCTGGCCTGTTGTAGCCAGTAGTATTAGCTGTAGTTTTTTTGTATGTGATCGTGGCTGTCAGGAAGAATTATTCACCTTTGAGCTAAAAGTGGGTTTGTAGGGTCTCTGCCTTACGATATGAAGATCCTTGAGGCGACTGTTGTTGTCATTTGGTGCTATTCAAATCAAAGTGAACTGAATTGACTAGTGAGAGTGGATTATGCAGCAGGAGTCCCTTCACTGTGTGGGCTTTTAGTTTCAGCCTTGTCACTAATGCTAGCTGCAGTAGCTCCAAAGCCTGTCAGTCATAGTGGGTCAGTTTCAGCAAAGACATTTGTTTTACCCAAACACTAGTCTAATAGGTACTTTTAATGGTATTTTTGAGTTGGCCATTTCAAAGCTGTTGGTGACCCTTCCTGCACTTGATGGCATCCAATCAAACATTATTTCAAATTTTGTAAAGAAGTCCTAGACTGTATTTAAAAGATGGACATATCTTCCAGGCCTGACAGGTCAAGCCAAAGTGGAAGTGTCTTAAATTTGTATTCAGTTTAATGGCCTCCACTAGATTCAAAAATATGCAGTTATTTTTAAGTCTATGGGGAAATGATCCAGAACTCTCTATGACTTCAGTAAACACTTTCCTGATGAGTTCCTCGTCTGATCTATAGTTTCAAATCATACTGAATATAACGTGATGTTCTTATTCTTATTCTTCCTGCTGCTCCCTTCAGGGGTCACCACAGTGGATCATCTGCTTCAATCTGACCCTATCCCAGCATCCTTCTCTGTCACACCAACCCTCTGCATGTCCTCCTCCACTATATCCCTGAATCTTCTTTGTGGTCTTCCTCTTTTCCTCCTGCCTGGCAGCTCCATCTTCAACATCCTTTGTCCAATATATTCACTATCCCTTCTCTGCACATGTCTAAACCACCTGAGCCTTGCCTCTCTATCTTTGTCTCCAATTTGCTCAATCTGAGCGGTCCCTCTGATATCCTGGCCACTCCGAGTGAAAACCTTAACATCTTCAGCTCTCCAGCTCAGATCCACCCTTTGCTTGTTGCATCCAGGTTTCAAAACACCAAAACGAGGGTGAAGGGGCTCTGAGGCTTCACAACAGGACACCAGGTGGGACTGTACCAAATTTGCAAGAAGCACTTGTGCAAATGCAGCAAAGGTTGACTTTCCTTTCCATTTCATGGAAGCTTAAAATGAATGCATCTTCGTTCTTTGGTTAAGTCATTCAGTGTTCTGTTATTCTTGGGTTGGTATCAGGTTATTTGATGAATAATTATAAATATCTAATTAGCAGACATCATTTTTGCTACTGTAAAGTACTGGCAAAATTGTCATGATTTATATCTCACTTATTAAACACCTTATCCAGTCTGTCTGTGGTTTTTTGTGTGACCACAATTAAAGAAACCTTGTACTATGCTGAAATGAACATATTGGTTCATATTACTGGATTAAATTATGGAGCCTTTCATTGGTGGAACAGTTTTTTTTTCCCCTGTGCTGGTGTACAGATAAAGCAGATGATGGCCACTCCAAGCCCATGGTGGGGGTCCAACTATGGCTGCATTGTCTGGATTAATGTTAGTAAATGCGATTGCTAATAGAGGGTGATGAGGGTCTTTGTGTCAAGGCTGAGCAGGGGACAACTGATTTAAGGTTGCTGAATTAGAGTTGCATTAACAGGGAGACCCCTCTTGTAAATATCAGACAGCAGCTTCTCATGGCTCCAAACTTTACGTTTCTTCTACTCCTCTCTCCTCTTTATCCGCTCTGTCTAAATCGCTCTCCCATGCCAGCGATTCACTTGACAAATGTCCTTACCAGCCCTTTCTTCTTTGCTTTTCTTTCACAGTCTCATTCTAATGCGCTCCTCCTCCTATCTGTGTCCTCCACCCTCCTCTCAGTGTTTCCATCACCTTACATAAACCCTAGTAAGGGGGAAGTCAGCCAGGCCTCAGACAAGAAAAACATACCCCCATATGAGGATTTATGGAATGGGAACCTGGCGATCCCCAGGGAGTGGGTGTGTTTGTGAGTTCATGGATAAAGGCATTTCCACTCAGGGCATTTTCTGACCCTTAGTATATGCTCATTACTCTTCATCACAGTTCTGCACAGAGTGCAACACAAGTTGAGCTGAAGAATGGTGGTGATTTAGCTTGAACCGCACTTTAAGTGAGATTGCCAATGCTTAAAATGGGTCAAAGTGTCACTCCAAATCCAAGTCCTGGTTTGAAGGGGAAAGTTTTAAAGTCTTAAGTCAGAGGCTGTTCCAGTTTGCCAGCAATGAAAGTCAGTTGAAAGCCCTCAACTTTTATTGTGGAATCTGTGCAGGAAATACACATAATTGCTACTTTCAAAAATTTTCTCAGATATTTTACATTAGCTTAACTCTTTATAAGGCACTCATTGAAAGACTGAAATTCAACATTTCAACCTCACAGTGTTATTGGAGGACATAAGACTTAATTACTTTTGTGACATTCTTCAAAATGTTTCATTTTCATGTAGACAATCAGGATCAATGAAGTTTTGGATCCTTGCCTGGAAGTGGTAACAATTTTCTTTTAATTGTCCCAAAAACCCACACATGGTTAAAGGAACATGTAGTTTAGAACATTACAACAGATACATTACAATATCAATTTTTAGAACATACACATAACTTTATACAACATTAGGCCATTTCTTAATGACCACATGCTTCATGACCACACTGAGGTGAGAGTATGTTTCTTGGCAATTAATCTTACTCTGTTGGAAAGTCTTTATTTCCCTTTAAATGGAGCCACATTTGTAAGGAAAAATGCATTTGTGGGTTGAGCAGCAGAGTTGAGTATGTTTGCTGTGGTTTATTGGATTGGATGGTCTAAGTTTGAAGAAACAAGAGATACTGTATTGGCATTTTAACAGTTTATTCATGTAACAAACAGGGGCCTCGGCAGCCTGTGGAAGAACCATACACAGTCACAACAGCCTGGCAACTTCTCCTCATGCTAGTCACCAGCTTGGTCACACTGATGTGGGATGGCATCCTATTCTTCAACCAGTATTTGTCGCAAGCTGCCAGCATGGCTGTGTTGGTCACTCTGGCACAAACAGCATGCCCAAGCTGATCCTACTGTTCAGTGGGGTTGATGTCAGGACTGCAGGCAGGACATTTCATCCTTTCCACTCTTGAATTCTGGAGATAGTCTCTGATAAACCTGCTCTGTGGTGTGAGCGTTGTCGTCTCAGAGGATAGAGTTTGGTTCTAGATGATGGAGATATTGGATTGCTACTGGTTGCAGAATCTCATCTTGATATCTCTCTGCTTTGAGATTGCCTCCAATGATGACAAGCCTGATTGTCAGCACCTGGAATACCGGAATCAATAGCAGAATAAGCTGATTGACATTGGCAGAAAAGATTTAGCAAGTTTTTCCATTGGCACAACCCACATACTCAACTGTGCTGCTCAACCCACAAATGCATTTTCCTTATAAATCTGGCCAATTAAGGGGAAATAAACAGGCTTTACAACAGTATAAGATTTTTTGCCAATTCCTTTACTTTTTGTGGCAAGTTTGCATCCCATTGGGTGTGATGATGGGTTGTTCTAACTGACTTTACAGATTGCCAGGGAGAGGTGAGCTTTTAGTATCTAACGGTATCACTAAACAGACTGGGTCTCTGGCCTAAAAACACAAAGGGCAATTATAGTTTATTGCCTTTAGCTGGGAAAGACACAGCATCACTAAAGGCAATTTCACACCTGCATTAAACTGAACATAAAACAGTCCTTAACGTCTGATTGCCAATATTTCTACCATTTCTGCCAGTGAAGTACAAGTATATCGTTTGTTTAGCTATTAGCTTAACTACTAACTAGTTAACATAGTGGAGCATTTAGCATCTAGCCCCTGAATAATATCAAATTTGAGTTACAGAATTACAGAATCCTGAGAGAACTACCAAATATTCACATGTGAAAATAGCTTCAATGTTTTTTTTTTGTTTGTTTGTTTTCTCATTTAAAGTTATGGAAACTGTTGCCAGTTTACTCCCTGTCATTCAGATATATCATATTAGCCAAATCTTCACAGAACGTCTGATCAGCAGTCTTCAAAGCCCCCTCTAGGAGCAGAGAGCATCCGTGGAATGACATTTCAAATAACCAGAGCCTTAGCTTTGCTTCAGCCTTGAGTACTCTTAGAACATGGGCCCAGTTACACATTTTTGCCCCGGGGGCTGTTCAGGAGGTCAGTCCAAACATGGTTTCAGAATGTTGCGAGACTTGTATGATGATTGAAATGTTTGTGGTGTCAAGGGGCCACTGACACTGACGTCATTGCAGATGAGCTGCCATTTAAAATCCAGAGACCTCAAAGCAGCCAGGAATGATAACTTGCACCTGCACTAGAAAGGCCAAGTCTCAGTGGGCTGAGAAAGTGTGTAAGTGAGCATGAGCAGGAGTGAGTTTGTATGTATATTTTGCTGTTACAAGTTATTGTTTGTATGGCAAGCGTATGTGAATGTGTGCTAGGGTTCTGCGTGTGTGCAGAATTCGCTGGGTTTTGCGATTCCAGTTATTAACTGCTGATCGTGGAGAAAGTGAACAGAAAGTGTGTGCTGCCAGGACCTGGGATAATAGGAAACATATGACTGTGCAGGCTGTCTCTGGTACAGAATGTGTGTGTCTGGGATTGTGTCTATGCATGCTTTAAAGACTCATGCTCAGTGACTCTGGCCCAGACAACTGAGGCAAGAAAAACAAAGAAGAAAGTGTTTGTGTTAGAACAGAGGGAGCTGGCAAGTCTGCAAGCTGCAGAGCTGAGAGTTCATTTTCCCATTTCCTACCAACTGGATCTAAAACACTTTTATTTCACAGCCACATTACTGAGTAGCTGTGCACAAACAGAAATGCACAGCACTCCCACGGTTTGTTAAACTCTGAATACACAGAAGACAGAGTTTGATTTTTATTCCCCCTCCACTTTGATTCGAGCCGTTTTGGAGCAAAAAAAAAAATGGTCAAATGTGATTAACCATGAGTTTTTGTACAGATCCTGACATCTATAATCCAAAAACAACACTGCCTTAAAAAAGCAAGTCAAAATCTGTCATGTAGTCTATGTTAGTTTCTGTGTTGTCAGAGATGGTGCATTCGGGACTGTAAGCCATGAGCATGAAGCTAAAATAACTTTCCCAGCAAAGTGCAGGTCACCAGGCAGAAGCTGCTGCTCATACTGGGGGAGGCCCCGAAGGTGCACCAGCTGCTCCCAAACACACCAGTTCATCGCAAATCCTACTTTATTCAATAAAGTCAAGAATATTTAAAAGTTTTCCTCATTTGTTTAAATGTCTCCACTTGGATAGCCTTTCATATCCCAAAACTACATCCCACCAGAGTGCTTTGTAGAAGCATTGCCACACCAAATGTTAGACACAGAAACTGTTTGGAGCAACACTTGATTGTAATCATGATTACATGACAGTTGTAGTATTCTGAAAAAGAACCTTGGTTTGCAATGATTGGCTCTTCCTTAGCAAGATAGAGCCAATCATTTCTAGCCATCACTAGAAATACTGCCGATGAAAAATTACTGCTTCAGCGCATTCACGGATAGAGCCTCGTCTATACTCTGTGTATGGCTTATTTAGTAATTTGCACGCTTGGAATTCTTTCACAAATGTTTGTAGAAGCGGTCTGCATAGCTAGCTGCTTGGGTTATATGCTGGTGGCTATGGAAGTATTTTTTTGGCCATTAGAAGGAGGATATTTCAGAAGTATAAATGATGATGCCAGTGCTAACCAACTATAGCTGTTAGCTAGCTAGTTAACAATTGCAGTTGTTAAATGTGAGACAACACTATCCTGTCAAAATTTATGTACTGCACTATTAAGCACATAGGGTACATGTGTACTACATAATAGATGGATTGAAAGTGAGATACGTGCCTGCTGTTTTGAGCAAAGCAGTTAGAGTTTATTGGAACATGAACTCTGACTGCATCGAGCTCCAGCTTACTCACTTTCAGCATCCACTGGAACAATCTGTTCTGTTGATATATAAAGTGAATTACAGACTACAAAGATAGTGAAGTGAGGGAAAACACAAGGCATCAGGAGCACGTTGCATCATGGAACTGTTGGTACAGCCCATGGAAATCTGGAATCTTGTATAATTTGTGCATGTACTGTGCAGTGGATATATTTACACACTCAGAATTGAGACACTAAAAAACTGACAGACTGCAGTGTGTAGCAAACAAGGAGCGATTTCCAGGCACAGCTGACGATGATTTCATTATTTGAAACTTTGTGGTCATAACCCCTCAGCACTCATTAGACAGGCAGACTGAATAGTTTACCACTGTGTTTTGAATGGAAGCAGCCCATTTGAATCTAATTATACATCATTTAAAAGCACAAACTCTCAGTTCAAACTATGTAAACTATTCTAAGATACCAACACAGCACAATCATAGTCTCTACTCTGTAGTGAGTGTATACAGAGCAAAGAGAAGGTTTGTTTTTTGTTTTTCACCTTTTCTGTTTGTTTTGGCGAAGAGGAGTGAAGGTTAATGAGGATTTCCTGTATTTTGACTATGTTCTCTGCTGGGACACTTCCTCCTGAGGAAGATAAACGTCCACAGTGAAATCCTGTAAGATGATGGGAAGTTGAGAAAATAAAGTTTGAAAAGTCTCAGTGATATTGTAAAAGTGAACTTGTGCTTTTCCTAATCACAAATATATCAACTCTTCCAGTGGTGGATGCTCATAATATTTAATATGGTTTTAATTGAGGTCGGGTAATCTCTGTGAGCTCAGGCTGCACAGAGCTCTTAACACGGTTTCATTTTCTTTACTCTTGCATCTATATGATGTGATAAAGAGTGGATATCCTAATATGGTCATATGTGCACTGTATTGAGCAGAAACAAACTGAGTGTTTGTGAGGAACAGTTAAATAGTAGCAAGCTGCTTTAAAGGAAGAGGAGCTAAAATAGCTTCAGACAGAGGATGAGCTGTGAGGCCGGATCAGTGCCTGGTCTAAGATAAATAAGGATTATTCTGAGCTATGAATCATGCAAATCTGCTCTGGTAGAGTCCAAGTATGAATAATATGTAGCTGGAAATAAGCAGAATAGCTCCCCTTTAATGTATGTGTTTCTTATGTTGAGAAAGTCAGATGTCAAAGTTGTGATCATGATAATAATTCATCTACAAGTTCTGATGAAACTGCTGTTCCACTATTTTTCATATGACACCATTTAGTTCATGTTGGGTCTACAGGAAAATGTCAAAACAAAGAGGCTTCATGATGTTTGTGTATTTTTGCACAATACGAGTACTGGATTACTCAATAAAGTAAAGCAAACAAGCTTCCTACCTTGTTAAATAAATCTTAGTAGCCTCTGTATTACAGAGTGTCTGCTAAGAAAACAGCTTCATCTTGATTAATGAAGGCAGTAAAAGCTGCCAGCAAGCTGAAGAAAATCTGCCTGTGTGGTGTGTGTGTGTGTGTGTGTGTGTAAACAGTCGTCTGTGTGTCCAACTACTAACTGGAGCGTTTACCTTGTCGTCCTCCGTGCTTCTGTTAATTGTCAGTCAGACAGTAGAGAGTTTGTGGTAGATGTGGCAGCTCATCGCAGACCTGGCCACAACACTGCATTCCTCTCAAAATTACTCTCAGTGTTTAAGTCGAGTTCCAGAAAAGCGGAAAGGCTGAATGAAAAGAATGTGGAAAATATCTTATGTAAGTTAACATCAATCCAAAGCTTCATCTCACACACATGCACTCACTCATATCCAACATTTAAAAGAACAAGGCCTCACTAACAAACACACCTGCATGTATACGCGTGCGCACACAGCCATCATAAAGCAGCTTGTTAAACTATCAGCACTCTCCCAGCACAGGGTTTTCATTGAATGCAGTTTAAAGGATAGTCTGAATGAGTTCATTAAACGAGATCAGACACAGAGGGACCTCCCTGCAGGGAGAGGGGTCAGAGGTCTTGACCCCTTGTTTTGGGGGCTTGGGTGGATGTGGGGGTGGGACTGTCAGCCTGATCTAACTAGTTTTAGAAACATTTGTAAAGCCATGCAACAGAAGCAGCTGAAGCTGGAATTAGTTTTTGTATTACTTCATCATGAAATGATAAACATGGAGTTTTTAATGTTTCCACAAGTTTTCCTTGATGGTGACAGCTTTTCCACTGATCAGAAATCAGAGATGAAAGCTGTGCGTTTATGAGATGAGTGGCTGGTTGGAAACTTAGGGGAATGATTTATAATAAAACATGGTAGGAGCAGAAGGGGAAGGAGGGAAAATGGAAACATCGGAAGAGGAGGATGAAGAGAAAGTGGAGCTCCAAAAAAGTGATTGGGGGAGGGTAAGAAACCATGGCTGAACCAGCAGCATTGCAGTCAGACCAAACTCAGTGATGTGTTTCAAAACTTTGAGTCAAATTTTAGCCCATAAGATGTGATATGACTTATAATTTCTGCAAGCAAGAAACCAGAGTTGTATTTTCTTACAGTCATTTGTATCTTGATCTCTGTGAACAGACATAGGCAAAATTTGCAGGCACTGGACAAAATTTTTGATAATGGATTGTCTTCTGGTTTCACTGCAAAAGACGTTTTGCTACCGATATCAGTTATTCATTTTCTGGACATCTGCAGGCTAAACTGGGAGCCCCAAAACATTTCCCACATCATCAGGAGCCAAGTCATTACACACTGAATTTCCAGATTATCCTCTTCCTGCTGCTAAGAGTTGAGGGTTTTACTGGCAAAAACATTCACTCAAGAGATGCATCAAGCATAGAGTCTTTTCAGGTAGGCCACTAAATCAAGCACAGCTGCAGTCCCAGCAAATCTTTGATAGGGCACATTAAGCTCCTTTAGCCTGCCCACAATTGCTGCATGCCTGCAGTCCACTTTGCAACCCATCTCTGTCCCAGAATCCTCTTTTATACTGTATTTAACTTAATCTGTGTATATATGTTATTAATTCTTGCTCTGGGTTGTGAGGGGTCATGCCCCAGCTCTCCTCACGCTTCCATGTGTCTACACATGAAAGGAAATGAGCTGTGCCACTAAATGTGTGTTATATAACTATATATAACTTTTATTGTAAATTGTCCTGAAGAAGTTGCCCCAATATTGAACCTTGGGGTGCACCATTGGTCACATTTAGAAACCTTAATTTGAGTCTTCATTCCTGCCACTTTTGTGTTCTGCTTAGTGCATCCTTCACAAATCAGAGTTTCAGCATAGAGCATTACAGCAAAGACTGCAATACTAGAAATCAAATTATTAAAGAGCTTTCTGGGGTGCAGTATTTTGAGCCTGAACTGATTAATTTGCACTGTTCTATTACCAAAACACATTTGCAGAGATTTAGCTACTGAATGGCACAGACTAACATTTATACAGGGCCTGTCTAGTGTTACTGCCCACTCAAAGAACCTAACTTATGGAAACAAGTGATGTGTAAAATCAAATGCCAGGTATACAGAGGGCCAGACAACTGGGTTGGAACATCTGTCCATCGCAGAGGCTTGTGGGATGAGCTGTTCAGTTCTCACCACTCCAAAGATCGACAAATAATGAAGTGACAATATGGTTCCAGTTTTTTGTAAAACCTCTGTGTCATATTAAATGTGAAGTAAGGACACGAAAAGGAGAGTTGAGGCACAGAACTGAAAGAACAAAAGACAAACCTTTATTAAGGTGAGGTGAATCGTTGCACAGGAAACAAAGTCCATGAATCCAAAAATCCTAAACAGCTGGGGGCACACATGAGCAGACAACAGTACAACATGAGAAGAGCTGAGGTAAACTGAGGCTTTAAACAGACACATGAGGTTATTAGGGAGAGAAAACACAGCTGGGGAAAACAAGGCACAGGTGAACAGAATCCAACTAACGACACAAGGGGGAGTAAAACTGAATACACACAAGAGGCAGCAGAGGACCAAAATAAAGCAGGAAGCGATGAGACAGAAAACACCAGATTGAAACTCAGGGAATACACCACAAATAATCAGCTGTGATAACAAACTATAAAAGCCGACAGAACCAAAAGTGAAAATAAAATCATGAGAAATGGCCAGGACTGAGAACAAACTACGCCGATGTCCAACCATGACACCATGTTTGGCGAAAACAAAAAATCT
Source organism: Archocentrus centrarchus (assembly GCF_007364275.1). Taxonomy (NCBI): domain Eukaryota; kingdom Metazoa; phylum Chordata; class Actinopteri; order Cichliformes; family Cichlidae; genus Archocentrus; species Archocentrus centrarchus. The sequence goes on along the minus strand of NC_044361.1, from coordinate 36,623,488 downwards.
GCTGCTAACTGTATGAAATCTTAGTGAATGTTCAGAGGTCTTGGATACCCATTTTCCACTGTCATGGTGCATTGCCCACTCTAGACCCAGGTCCAGCCACAGTTGGCACAGCACCACAAAATCACTGGGCTCTTATCTGAGATCACTGTCATCAGGGACTGCTGCAAGAATTTTACCAATGATTGGTAGAGGGAGAAAACAGATTCTGTCTACCTTTATTTTCCTCCTATGGAAAATATCCCGAGTTGTGCTAATAAAGCTACAAGGCAGAACTTGCTCAGCAACATCACCGGCACCGCAGTGGTGCGAGCTGGGCAGTGTAGGCTGCAGCTGACTGACAGCATGTTGGGTGAACAATCTACTCTGATTCATCAGCGTATGACACGACTAAGGACGGCAACATTGTATTTAATGTACCATCATTAATCATTCCAGAATATTGCACATTGATAACTTGTGATTGGTGATTTTGTGTTGGGCTGTATTGTCGTGCATCTGCCTGCCCCAGCACAGAGCATTTTAAGGATTTCATTTTTTAAAGACCATCTCTATTAAAGGACAGCCAGCAGCTGGCCACGCCTGCTAAATCCTCCTCACAAAACCCACCCGCCAGCTCCATCTGCCTCCCAAGTGGAACCCCATGATGCGCACACACACACACGCACGCACACACTGATGCACACACTCTCTTGGTGCTCTTTGATCCCAGAGAGCAGAAGCCTGCATCTGTTCTTAGTATATCAGATCCTTTTAAAACAACAACTTTCTTGTTGGCATGTACAGTGTGTGAAAGTGGAGTGAAAAGTGATGACACTCATTCACACACAGTCGCACAGTTACTGGATCTCCTTGCCTGTGACCCTGACAGCAGACTGTTAACCTTTGGCCCTTCTGCAAGTAGAGCAAGAGAGGAAACATTCAGCTACAGTCATCATACAAATTCGCTATTATTGCATCTGAAAATATTCACATTTGCAAATCTAGTGAAATTCCAAACATCAAAAATTTTGTTCAGAGCAAAAAAAATAAACAACTACCAGGAAATATTTAAAGCATGTTTTCCATAAGAGAAGGAAATGATCATTTTAGAGGTTTTTCAACACTTCCAAATTGTTAATGTGCGTACTTGCAGGAAAAGCTTTCTGTGTGTGGAACAGCTGATGCAATGTCCAAACAAAGCAATTCAAGAAGAGGGATGAAAATATAGTTTTTATGAGGTACAAAGAAGTGGGAGTCTTAGTTTCTTTAGCTGATTTTTCATTTTTATTAAGATTCCACAACCGGCATTCAAGGAGGTACTTGTTTTTGATGAGTGGATGTCAACACATGGAGCAATAAAAACTCTATATGATAACGTTTTGTATTTCACATAGTGTGTGACACTTTGCACTTCCAATAGCTCCAATCCAAGAGCACTCTACTCTCTAATTTGGCTAAGTTGGCTGGTGAGGACACATTTTTTGAGTGCATAATATGTGTGCTCATGTTAAGTATAGCTACATGCAGCACTCTACACTTACCTGCTACACCACCAGAATTATGTACGCATAATGGTGAAAAGGTTGAGTGTGGATCCCTGTTTGCTTCTTACCCTCAGTGGTCCAACCTTTGGCTTTGCTCTGGAGGGGTCAAGGACACCAAATAATTTTCAGCAAAAGAAATGAGACACGTCACTGATGATGTTGCCACCTGTGGGCTTGTTAGACTAAGCAGTCCAGTCCAGAGGTGACATGCTGTTTAGAATCAGAATCAGAATCAGAATCAGAAGGTTTTTATTGCCATATGGGTGAACAGGTTCACAGCATTAGGAAATTGCTGCGGTACTTCGTGCTTACAGAAAAAAAAACAAATAAGTATAAAAACTATAAGACAATATACAAGTATACAAATTGCAAATATACAGAGATATTAGAGCTATAACTATAGCACAATATTACAAAATTACAAAATATACAGTGCAGAGACTAATTAAAAGATAGAAGAATGTAGACTATATTCCACTAATATGTACATCAGTGCAGTCAGACAGGTGCATATTTATGATATGTTTATGATATTTCACTGTCATGTATGAAATTAGATACATACCAATCAGTACTGTAAGCCTTCTTTTAAGTGACTGTCATGACAATAAATTACTTTGACACTGGCTTATGTCAAAAGAATGAAAAAAAATTAATTAAAGGAATTTATAACAACACTTCCAGTGTGTGGTTTTACCTGCAGTGCCTGAAAATGCAGTGTGGCTGATGGCCAGCTCATCGTGTATCCTTCCACAGGCTAAAGGTTATGCTCCCTCCCTTTCCACTATGTAGCCATGATGGTGCAGCATTCCACACACAAATTGTTGATTGTCAGAAGTATGAGCAGCAGTTTGATTTGTCAGTTCCAGGCTGCTGTAGAAACCTGGTGGGCTCCATACAGGTAGACCTGACCGATATGTAAATATAAAAGGCTCATTCTAAGCTATGGAAAACATATTCATACTTTGTAACAGGCAATTATACATTGTTGAAAGCACATTAATAATACTAAACCACAGGCTAAAATGGTCCTTTAAATCAGTGATGTTTATATTAATTAGAAAATGAAAGATTATGTTCTGTCTGTCTGCAATATGAACTGAATATATTAACAATATGCAGTATATTTTCCGAGTGATACGTCACCAATGACCACAGAACACCACTTACGATCTTTACAGTGCTAAATTTAATATTTCATTTTAACAAAAATTGAAAGTTTTTGTGAAATGACAGATTTTCCAACAAACACCTGCTGGGTTTTTTTTTTTATTTTCTTGCCCAAGCAGTACCACGATACACCTGTATTGCTTTGTTTTCCAAGAGTTTTGCCACTGTTAAAGTATAACTCCATCAGCTTATCACACATTTTCACACAGCTCAACAAGCAGTGTCGCTGCATCTGTGTCAGGGTTGCCAGTCTTTGAAAGCTGGCTGAGTTGCTCTCAGATGTGTGCCTTTAGCTTCTGGTATCATGTTAGCATTAGCAAACTTCTCCCCACAGATGACACACAGGATAACCTAACCCAGGTAGCTCTGATGTGTCATTTACCATCTACCAACATAGCAGGTGATCTATGTTCCACTTTCTCAGCCTCCTAACAGTCTGTCAGGCGCTCTGATGTATCTCACTCTCATAATACCCACTATCTGGCACTGGCATCAATGAACCAGTGTTTCCTTTGACACAATTTTTTATTTTTTTTTGATTAATTAATTTTATGTGTGTGGGTGGTGGGGGGTGCATAAGAGGAACTATTAGAGTAATTTATCACTTCATTCATAACTTTTTGTCTAGTCTGTGATTGCATCTGAATGAACTGTCAGAAAAGATGAGGGAGGCAGGCTTCAGAAACTGCAGTCATCTCAGTGTCGTGGTAGCATCCAGCAGGAAAATGATCCCACTGCAGTGGAGTTTGCCTATTTTTATTTTACGTAGCTTAGAACACTTGCAGTCAACCAATCCTGCTGTACCTAGTTGCTCTGTGTAGTTCTACTGCAAATCTATTTGATACCACACCATTAAATGTTTGGGACCTGGCTCCTGCGAAAGTCCTGTGACAAAATGAAGCATATTTTCCTTTTCTAATACCGTTTATGTTTCAGTGCCAAGAGGGTAATCTTACTCTGATTTATTTGGACATGCAATACCAGTCAAAAGTTTGGGCACATCTTCTAATTCAGAGGTTTTCATTATTTAAAGTGTCTGCATTGTAGAATAATACCAAGTCATCCAAACTATAAAGAAACACATATGGAATTATTTAGTAAACAAAAAGTGTCAAACAAACCAGAATGTGTTTTATATTTTAGATTATTGAAAGTAGGCACCTCTTGCTTAGATGGTAGCTTTGCACATCTTGGCATTTTCTCAGTCAGCTTTATGAGGCAGTCACCTGGAATGACTTTCATTTAACAGCTGTGCCTCGACAAGTTAATTTCTTGAATTTGTTGCCCTCTTAATGTGTTTGAGACCATCAGTTGTGCTATGAAGACGGAGAGTTGCTATACAGTGAATAGCCCTATTTGAATAATGAGTAATGGCAAGAACTACTCAACTAAGTAAAGAAAAACAACAGCCCATGATTACTATAAGAAAGGTCAGTCAATCCAACAAAGAACTTTCAGGAAAGAAAGTGTCCTCAGGTGCAGTCACAAAGACCATCAAACATTATGATGAAACTGGCTCTCATCAGGAAAGGAGACCAAGAGTTAGCTCTGTTACACAGGATCAGTTCATCAAAGTTACCAGCCTCAGAAACCACAAGTTAACAGCACCCCATATAAGAGCCCACCTAAATGCTTCACAGAGTTCAAGTAGCACACACATCTCAACATGAACCGTTCAGAGAAGACTGTGTGAATCTGGACTTTATGGTCAAATTGCTGCAAAGGAGCAACGTCTGAGGAAGAACAACAAGAGGAAGAGAACGGCTTGGGCCAAGGAACACAAGGAATGGACATTAGACCAGTTTAAATCTGTCCTTTGGTCTGATGAGTCTAAAGTTGAGATTTTTGGTTTCAAACACCATCATATCTTTGTAAGATGCAGAAAAGGTGAGTGGATGGTTCCTTCATGTGTAGTTCCCACTGTGAAGTATGGAGGAGGAAGTGTGATGGTATGGAGTGATGCGTCAGATGACCTGACCTCCACAATCACCTGATCTAAACCCAAGTGAGATGTTTGGGATGAGTTGGACCGCAGAGTGAAGGCAAAGCAACCAGCAAGTGCTCAGCACCTCTGAGAACTCCTTCAAGACTGTTGGCAAACCATTTCAGGCGATGACCTCATGAAGCTGATCGAGAGAATGCCAAGAGTGTGCAAAGCCGTAATCAACGTAAAAGGTGCCGACTGTGAAGAATATTAAAGTATATTTTGGTTTGTTTAACACTTTGAAGTTAACTTTATGATTCCTTATGTGTTCCTTCATAGTCTTGATGACTTCCGTATTAATTTACAATGTAGGAAAAATAAATAAATAAATAAAAACATTGAGAGGGTGTGTCCAAACTTCAGACTGGTCTATGAGTTTGTACATTGATGCATATATGCATGTTCGGTGTCAGAGCAGCAGCATTTGAGATTCCTGCCATAGACAGGCCTGTTTCCACTGGGAGCCGACTACCAAAGGCTCAGCGAGTGACATTCAGAGAAGGAGAGAGAGAGAATATGAAGCAGTAAAAAGCAGAGTTAGGGTGGAAAGGGACCAGAGAGAAGCAATGCATTATTTATTAATCCACATTTCCCCTCCTCTTCTTCATCCATTACTCCTCCTTCTCTTTTTCTGCTCACTCCTCCTCTTGTTCCTCTGTGACATTCATCCTCTCCTCCTCCTTCTCCTGTATTGTCTCCACCTCCCAATCCTCTGCTCCCTCTTGTTCAACATCATCAAGTCCTTCCCTTTTATCTTTGGCTTCCTTGTTCTCCCCCTCTACACAGTTTGCTCCCCCTTGGTCATCTCCCTCCTCCTCTTTACCTCTTTCAGTCCTCCACTGTGCCTTTGGTTTTATCTCAGCTGTCTTCTTCTGACTTGTGCTCAAATGTTTTGTTGTTGTTTCTGTTGCTGCTACCCAGTTATCAACCTGTGGAAGTCTTTTAATTTGACACTGTCTTTAAGAAATGCCAAAGCTGCTTTCCAAAAGACTTTTACACTTACGTGGCCAGTTCATCCAGATTACATGTTTTGCTGTGCTGTATAGAAGTGGGTGAAAAAAACCTTGATATCTTTGCTTTGCTGATATTGATTTTTGCTGATAGGTTTACAGGCTCAATCACTAGATGTGATTAATTATGGTCCTCATTAAGACAAAGTAGGGTATGCTTTAGGGCAGGATTTCCTTGGGAGTTACATGTTGATGGCAAATAAGATTGCATCCCTTCATTTCACATTTAGATCGCTCCCTTCCTTCAAAACACCATGACGGCCAACGATTAAGACTTCACTAACCAGTGCGTGATGTTGCAGCGGCTGTGTCTGTCTTTTATATATAGCCTATGGTTTTGGCACATCGATCTTTCACAGCACCGCCAGATTAGAGGATTGACTTTTGTGAGTAAATGTCACACTATGTGCTCTTTATTCAGTCATGAAATATTTTGTGGTCTTCTGGGGAGTTGCATCCTGGAACTATTTCATGACAGTTTAAGTATCTGTTCAGATGTTTTGTGCTGTATCATTAGCTTCAAACAAGCTGCCATGTATGGTTGCCAAGCACTGGTTTTGGTACCCGTACCAGCAAAATGGGACTAAACCAGGCTAGTAGCCCCATGCTGCTGACATATGTGATTGATGGCTTTTGAGACACGTTCTCTCAAATCTTGGAAATCGAGGACAAAAATAAACTTTTTCATTGACGCAGATCAAAATCTATTTATATATATAAAAAAGGGCTGTTACACCGTTCTCCAGTGGACACGGTTAGGTGTGTCACCTACAATGAGTAGAGAACCCTTCTAAAGCTCAGGGCACTCGTTCATACCATAAATGAATTATTCAACTTCTTATGGAATCTGAATGAATCTGGTGCTTTGGGGGTTTTGGGTGCTCTGTAATAGTGGACAACTTCACATATTACTCGGGTTTTGGTCTTGTAACATCTTGAGTCAAATCATTAGAAATCAATAGAAATGTTACCAGCATCAGTCTGACGTTCTGCTCAAACACAGGGGGCTGGATGTTTTAGACAGAGTGAAAAAGTGGTCTTGATGTGTTACTAACAGACTTTGCTGTTTCTCTATCTTTTTTCAGGTGGCTGTTGTGGAAAGAAAAAATGGAGACAGATGCTGACATTGAGGATCCAGAGAAATGCAAGAGCCCCAGTTCTCTTTATTTATTACCTTCACAATATATGTGAGTGTGGGTGTGGGTGTGGGTGGGTGTGTGTGTGGCGTGTGCATCAGGAAGAGAGCAAGCATTGGGCATGTGTGCATTCTGATCAGTACCTAAGATATAAGGCTATCATTTGCAAATTTTGTTTACTTTTTATAAGGTTCCAATAACTCATATATCATTGTCTCAGTATAAACAAAAGGACTTTACTCTTGGTACATATTGTGTTTTGTGTTTGTAACTAGCCTCCTATTTAAGAATGTATATTTGTATGTATGATATACTCATCTAGAAACTATATAATGGACAGTTTTAATATTGCTTCATCTTGTCACCACTATATTGCTCTTGCCATTACATACATGCACTAATGCAGTCAGTTCAAAGAAAACAATGAATGCTAAAGTTTTTCACTTCTGTTTAACTCTCATTTGTGGAACTGTAGAAAACAACAATAATAATGTTATAATAATGATGATCATAGAGGGCTTTCAGGTAACACACTCTGGCAGCCATACTGGAGGTCCTTGGTTCTTTTGTAGCTTAAATAGCACCTGCTTTAAAGCTTTAACTTACTGTTTAATGGACTGTACACAACATAGTAGCTCACTGTTTCCATTTTGCTATCAGCAAAACCCATAAAGAGCAAATCTGGTAGGTAGTAGTAAATAAGAATCTTTGTCAGGTGTTTCTCTTCCTAGTTTATCAGTCTGTGTGGGTAAAAGTTGGACACAACTAAAAGCAAACACATTTTTACAAGCTTGCTTTGGTAGTTTCAACCATGATTTTCATCAGTTATATGAGTATTCACTCACAGGTACTGTCACAGAGTAAATAGCAATACATATTCAAGGTTAGAAGAAGGTACTCTGAGCTTCTCCCTTATTTTCCAAGGGGTCACCACCACAGATAGGTCCACGTGTTTAGTTTGGCACAGATTTTGTACCAGATGCCCTTCCTGACACATTTATTCAGGCTTGGGACTAGAACTAGGAATACTCTAGGTTGTAATCCCCCTGAGGCTGGATTTGTGTCTCCTCCCAGTCTCAAACTAGGTTCCTTTTGTATGTAAGGCAAATGTGTTAACCGCTACCATGGAGCCACTAAATGTTATGCAAAAGGCACTGGAGCAGATTTCATGAAGCTCAAATTTGACCCAAAGCCCAAAGAACTTATTAATAGATTCAGATAACTTTCCTTAAAACTGCAAATTATTTTGGTCTTTGGTGGAGAATGCACTCTCCAGTTTAATTCAGGATCCAGTATGTTCATTTCACCTTTTGGCTGGTGGTCACCATTTGGTTCCATTATCTCATTGCAACCTCTTATTCTACACTGGTTTAGGGGTATTTGACTGGATAATTGTTGCCTGCAGCTGTTTATCTCAACAATCCAACTAATGAATGAAACCAGCATTAATGAGCATTATCTTTGGCTGGTTTTCCTGGAATGCAGTCCAAATGCACACATTTAAACAGAAACCAGCCAATTCTTGAAGTTTCAAAACTGACGTGACATTATCATCGCTCAAAAAAGAACACGTAATAGGCACGTGCAGTGGACTGTGCAAGAAATGTGAGATAAAATATTTTGTCAGTGGGTGTACAACTGAAGTGAAGAGGCTTTAGGATCTGGTACCTAACTCTCACAATGTGTATGTCAGCTGGCTTGTCTCCCTCTTTTTCTTCTACTGAACTATAAAAATCTAGGTTAGATGTGGATTCAATCATTTGCAATAAAAAGCAGGTGTTATTATTGTTGACTTGTTGTATTTAATTGAACTTTGAAATCGGTTTGTGAGTAGTATTCTGTCAGAGTCCATCAGAGTCATGGCCAAAACTTCCAAAGTAAGACTTTGGTTGTAGGAAAATATTAGTAATTTAGTATTTCAGTGGACCTCCATGATGGAACCCCGTGTGACCAGTTGTTTTGTTGCAACTTGAAAAGCTTCTCTAATCCAAAAATGATCTCTGCTGAAGATGTTGACAGTGTACACGTAACACAACAGGGACGGCACCAACCAGTGTGCGCATACTGTGTTTAACAACAGCTGTTTAATGGAAATGTGTGCATGTGCTAGTGTGTGCGAGTGTATTAAACATGGGCAATAGCAAAGCACTGGTGCTTCCATCCATGTATATGAGCTAATGTACAAAAGATAAAACACAGAGGCACAGGCAGTGGGGCCTGTTGCCTGATCCTGCCCACGACAATCCTTCTTTTTACTTCATCTGTTACTAACAAAATATCTGCAATATTCTATCAAACACAGAGGATCTGTGTCAATAAGGGTTTTTCATCTTCGGCGTCAAATGTTACAGATCTGGAAATTTTCTTTTCTGACAAATTAGAATGAGTGATTTGGAGAGTGTGTGTGTGTGTGTGTGTGTGTGTGTGTGCAGTATGTGTAGAGTAGCTACACATAGTAAGAGGTGGTGATTAACTTTGTTCAGTCCCTATACCACCAACATGTGCTCTCAAGCAGAGACTTTCCCAACATGTTCTACATGTTTTGTAACTTTTTATGACACCGTGATGAAGGTCAACTGTAGGGTGTCATCTGCAAAGATCTTTATACTGGGGTTTGTCTTTCTTTTGGTGTTTTGTGTGCAGGTATCTGAATATTTCAGCTTAGACATATGGTGATGATTGTGAGGTACTACCGATTCAATGGCTTCCTCTTTACCAGTCCATTTGAAAGTGACTGAAACAATAATATTGGCCCTGCACTGTTGATTAGCCAAAAATCTGAAGCCATGGACAAATGGAAACTGTGGATGCTCATGGTGTTACTCCACAGCCTCTCAAACACACACACACACTAATACACACATAATAGAGATGTCTTGCTTGTCAGAATATTTCCTCACAGCCATGTAGACTAGTCAGCTGTATAACCCTGCAGCCACACCATGCATCCCTTTGGCTGATTTCTGCATTGCTGTCACCTTCAAGGCCAGCTTCAGATTTGATTTTTTTTTTTCATGTCTTTCTTCCATACAATGTTTACATAATGTAATAATCCCTCTTCTTCATGTGGTGATACGTTCAAAGAGCAAGTATTCAAAGATCAGCTGTCGCTAGCATGAAGCTTTTGCAGCTAGCTGCTTCAGTTACTACAATGAGATGTAGTTTTTAGGAGCTGTGAGCCACTGGGTTGGGATACTTATGTTCTGTTCCTTGAGCTGTAAGTGGACAGTGGTCTGCTGCCATGTTAGCTGTACCGCTTACCTCACATAAGTTGATCAAGGCTAACATAAGGAGGCAGAAACAATGAAGGCATAAAAAATAACAGCAAAAATGCTCAGTGTGGAGCTATGAGGAAACTGTCACCAACCTCGCATTATAGATGTAACAGCCAAAAAGGCCATGTATCCATCTTGTTTTCACTATGGTTTTACCTCATTAAAGTTGCACTGCACTAGAGATTTGCCACCACCATTTATGATGTACCCAACTCTTTAGTTTCACACATGCATTTTTTTTTCTTGTTCTTTTGCCCTCTAGTTGGAAACTTGGTGAATATTTGTGCTTTATTTGCTGCTAACTACAATTTTCAGTTGAACTTTGGAGTGTATTTTGGCACAGAACAAAGACTGAGGATTTTGCCCCTATTGTTTACTTGATGAAGGAATCACTTCTGACCTGAGTGCTGAGAGGAGGGATGATTACAACGATTTGTAATTCTTTTACTGTGTGTGTAGCATGTGAGTATTGTGTGCGCAGAGTGACTTGAAAATATCAGAGCCCAACCTTTAAAGGGGGTAAACCCACTGAAGAGAAGGAAGTGGAGCCGTGTATCACGTTTTATCACGACTGCGCTCCAGTCCAGCTTCTTCAGCCACAGAGAGGGTGGCTCTGAGGTGAATGGTTATGGGCTAAACTATCTCAACAGCATTGTTTTTTGTTTTTTTTTTCTTAAAACACTTCAACAAAAAAAATCTTTGCCCTACATTTCAGCCTGTATGGTTGCTGTTATGCACTGGCTTGGCCCTTAATAATAAATATATGAATATAAATATATAAACCCTAACTTTGCCTAATGCAGAGCAAACCGGCCTTCCTCACAAATGTAAATATTGTCCCTGGGTTTGAATTTTTATTGCAGATAGGAGAGCGCATAGGAACGCTGTACTCTGAGTTATCTTGCGGCTTTTCAGTGTCATCCCCAGGCTGTGATTGTGCGGCAGGAAAAAAAGGGGAAGCAAGGCGGTGGGTAATGCCAGTAAAGCAGCGTGACAGAAGAGGGTTAATACCATCGAGCTGTGCTAAGATTGCCCAGCCTCGTGTGGCTTTAAGGGATTGCAGGCAGTATTAGCAGCTGAATAATTATTTTTGGTATGTTTCTCCCTGTGTGCACACGCTCAGTGTGGCATATACCCCCCCCCCCCGAAATGCAGTCTTGTATAAAACCTATATTTTTGAGTCCTGTGTAGGCAGAGTTCAAGCTCTGTTTAAACTTGAATGTGCTTCATATGGTTCATATAAAGCCCAGTGAAGGTGAGACTAGGTGGAATTGCACATTTAGCACTGTGACAGAGAAGGAAGAGAAATCAGTAGAAAGATGGAAATTGATGAGGTGAAGTGACGCTTCCACTACCTTTGTATACAGGGTTGCAAATGTCCCCTTAATGCTATTAAAGAGAAGTAAGTCATATATGATTGTACGTATATGATGGGTATAAATATAAGGCATCTATTTTTGACATTCTTTGTCATGTGGGCAGAAGTGGTGTGAACAGGAAAAACAGAGGTTGGAGCCGATGTGCATCCTCGCTGTGCTCAATGATGAGTCTGTGTTTGCAACTTTTTTTGGTAAAGCTTCTCTTTGCATTTTTCTTTTGTATGCTGCACTGAAAATCCGTCATTTTCACGAGTGGTTTGGAAAACAGAAGTGTCAGTCACTTCATCAAGTGAAATATTATAGTATACAGTAGAGTAGCTGTTGCATTATTTGTTACAACCTGTATGTAATGTTATTATGGAAGATGTAATGTCCTTCTGTAAATGTTGTTTAATGTTGTTTTATCTGAAATAAAAATTTATTAATGCTTCACATAAGTGTTTCTGCATATTTATTGGGAAGATTTTCAAAGGCACAGCCTGGTGTTGTGTTGTGTTTGGAGTCTTTTTACCTTCTGGGCACACAGAATGGAAAAGTGTCACAGTGCAGGCCTTTAGATCAACCCACCCACCTACAGTGGCTTCAGCATGTACCAAAATACAGTAGAAGCAGAGGCAAAACAGACAAACTGAAAGAATAAAATGTAAACTTTGCAGGATATTTAGAGTGCCGAAAACAAATTAAAAACAAGATTATTCACCTTCTTTGTGACCAGGAAAAATTGGTGGGTGCATTCATTTTTCTGCTGCTGGAGATCAGTTGCCAGTAGCTGCACTAGTGGGTCCCCCAGAGGTTGAGGATGCAATTGCACAGATCACCTGTTGGGATCCAACCTGTCTCTAAATCCAAGTCATGGCCGACTCGGATTGACAGACAGATTAGGGAAGGTTTGCAAATTATTGCATTTTTAATTTATAAACAGACAGATTGCCAGCCTATTACAATCAGTGTTGTCAGTCTATCTCTTTACAGCAGCGGACTGAACTGGTTGCCAGTAGTCTGGTTATACTCCTATATAAAAGGTTGCCAAGCACCCGTGTCATTTTGTAGTTAAATCACTGCAGCAACAATATGGTCAATTTGCCTTTCAAATCTGAGGTTTTGTAAGTAATTAATGTGAATTTATATTTAATGTGAATTTCTCTGTATGTAGACATCGACGGGTTTGCAACAGACGGCAACCAATTTGCAGTTTTCACCAGTTTATCACAGTTAATGAACTCCATTTAAATGCAAGCTGATAGCAGACTGACTCAGTCTTATCGGCATTTCATTTCTGTCTCGATGCAGTAAAGTTGCTTTGACGATGGTAACTGCCTGCGAGTGGCCACAGACTTGGTTCTTGTCTTCACAGCAACCATTTCAAAGGCAACGAGATCAAAAATGTTTATTTGGTCGTGCTGCAGTCTCGAGCCACTGTTTTGCCCAGTGTAGCTGTACTTAAGCACAGCTTATGCAAAACCAAAAAAAAGGATCATGTATACAAAAGTGTTTATGCTCATTACAAATGTCTTGTTATTTATTAAAAAATTATTATATATATGCATTTGCAATAAAGCCTGACTGTAACCAACAGTGGAATTTCTTCACATTGCCAAGCACAGAAATTATTTTACAGTGTGCAGCACTTTACAATAACACACCACAGTAAAATACACTGTAAGAAATCATTTGTTACACTAATAAAATGAACAATCTTTATAATATGTTTATTGCCAAGCATTTATAAGAAAATTAAATATGCTATGTAATTTGAACTTTTTTTTTTTAGTTTTTTACAAAACATTTATTTTTTTGGAAAAATTACACACACACACACACACACACAAACACACACACACACACACTTGCATACTAAAAATCTGCATCTTGCTCCATGTGTGCAGTCGTTGTTAGTGCTTTTTAAAAGGCCAAATAATCTTTGCAGGGGGAACAGCCTCTGACTCACAGATATATCTGGGACCACGCTTGGGTGAACTGTGTTCCTCTTGTGATTTCAGCCAGTGTTGTGAAATATATCGCTGATGTGCAGAGAGAGAGTGGCTGTTATTAGTTAATTATGCAATATTACTGCTTTTAGATGCTTTCAGCAAACTCTATTTCCCACAAACCCAAAGCACTTGCAGGTCAACGCTGCAGAATGACTGTAATGACCAGTTTCTATCTTGAAAGCAGCACGTATGCCATCATCTGATTCATAATTACAACGGGGAAACTGGGACTTGGCGCGTAATAGCACAGCTGGATTTGTAGTTATGAGCGTAGTTACAAATGTCAGTGGGATTTTGAATGAGGCTGGAGCAGAACCCAGATCTTATTTCACTGTGGCTCTGTGTAGGAGTGCAGCGTTAGAGCATTCCTTTAACTTAAAATACAAAGGCATTTAAATTCTAATAGTGAGTGCTTTAGAAGAAAATAATTTATCTCAAATTTAAAAAAAAATCCCCCCAGGAGAGATTTCACTTCATTGCAGAATCTCATGTAATTGCAACTGCCTGGATTTCTCTAGTCTACAGCACTTACAGTATAATGTATAAGCATGCAAAAACATCACAGAAATGCCACATTCAGAGTGTTTTTCTTTTCATATTATTTCTCTAGACTTTCCACATCATCACTGCACACATACCACCAGGGCACATCTGATGCGTATTTGTGATCGTGCCATAGACGGAGCTTAAAAACAAAAGGCAAACGGTACATCTGGTAACACGAGTGCGGTCGCAGCTCTCGTCCCGCTCTCCTCGGTGCAGCCCGGGGAAGAAAATCAAGCATTCCTGTGTCGGTGTGCATTTTACAGCCCTCGCTGCAAACAGACCGCAGTGCCAGCTGGAAAGCCCTTTCTCCCATCTTGTCTACATCAAGGATCATATGTACTTTTCCACCTTTAGTTAATTTCTCCCTTTTGCTCATTAATAAACTAATTCTTCGTGCAAGGGATGATTACGGGAAGTTATGTCTCCACAGGTGTTTGGAAATGACAAAGGCTCAAACTGCACGCTGTCGGCATGTGGAACAGTTTGAAGGTATTCTCGATTTCAGCAGAGTAGATTCCAGATCCAGAAAAAGGAAGTGTCTCAGTTTCACAGGAGCAACTACAACATGATAAACATATGTAATAACTGAGGTGCATCAGGACAGAAGGAAAAGGAAAAGAAGTAATGCATTAATGCTTTTTACTATTAGAGGGCAGCACAGACAGCAAGTCCAGTTTTCAGTCCCTTTTTCCTCTTTTTGGGTTCCTGAAGAGATGCTCATACAGTCTGTAGCTACTTTCTGTCTGCCTGCTGTTTGCAGTGACTCATAAAACATTAATTAAAACACTTCAATGATCCAGGTCAGGTAAAGGTCCCACAAAGTTGATTCAGTTCATCTGGATGTTTTCAGTTTCTCCCTCTACATGAGTTCAACAACTTTAACAATAAGTTTAAGGAACATCAGTTCTAAATGTTGTTAGCTTCACCTTTCACAACCCAAAACAACCAGGTTCAGGTCATTTTTTAAAAGAAAAGTCTTGACATATAAGCTCTCACCAGTTACAAACAGGCTAACAGTCCTGTTTCCTGGTATAACAGGAACAGGATGTTTCCCGTGAATGACTTATAGATATAGTGGAAGTGATGAGAGATTATTCCAACACTCTGTGCTGCATTCACATTAAACTGAAGCATAGCTTGTTTATTAGTAATTATCCTTTCTTAGTTACAGCAGCATTGAGTCCTCTTGCCACAGCAGCTGCTCTGTAACCTCCAGTTTATCTGTAAATCTTTACATTTTGAGTACTGTAGAATTTTACAGTGTAAAAGCTTTCACAAATCTGATGGACTCAAAGCAAGCAAACACTGAGGCACTGTTGGAATTGAAAAATGGCCGTAGAGTACATTCATAGATCCTTTATGAAAGATGGATGTAACTTCTGAGTTTGATGCCACCACATTACTGCATTAAACATTCGGTTCAATTTATTTATATGGCACCAAATCACAGCAAACAGTCCGTC
>NC_044361.1:36514889-36607916 GCF_007364275.1 Archocentrus centrarchus | reverse complement strand
GGCTTCTGTCAGCCCATTTCCATCCCGCTGTGCACGGACATCGCGTACAACGAGACCATCATGCCGAACCTGCTGGGCCACACCAACCAGGAGGACGCGGGGCTGGAGGTCCACCAGTTCTACCCGCTGGTGAAAGTCCAGTGCTCCCCGGACCTAAAGTTCTTCCTGTGCTCCATGTATGCGCCGGTGTGCACGGTGCTGGAGAAGGCGCTGCCCCCGTGCCGCTCTCTGTGCGAGCGCGCGCGGCAGGGCTGCGAGGCGCTCATGAACAAGTTCGGCTTCCAGTGGCCCGACAGCCTCGCCTGCGAGAGCTTCCCGGTCCACGGTGCGGGGGAGCTGTGCGTCGGCCAGAACATGTCGGACCGCACGGAGCCCGAGCCCGGCCCCGGCCCCACGGAGCGCGCGTTTCCCGACCCGATGAACGGTCAGTTCAGATGTCCGCCCTCGCTCGGGGTGCCTCCCTACCTGAACTACCGCTTCCTCGGGCAGGAGAACTGCGCCGCTCCGTGTGAGCCGAAGAGAACTCACGGGATGATGTATTTCAGCGAGGAGGAGCTCAAATTCGCCAGGATATGGATCGGCACATGGTCAGTGTTGTGTTGTGCTTCCACTTTATTCACCGTGCTGACCTACCTGGTGGATATGAAGCGCTTCAGCTACCCAGAGCGGCCCATTGTTTTTCTTTCTGGCTGCTACACCATGGTTTCCATCGCCTACATTGCTGGATTTTTACTGGAGGACAAGGTGGTTTGCAATGACGGGTTTGAGAATGACATAAGGACTGTGGTGCAGGGCACTAAAAAGGAAGGCTGCACCATCCTCTTCATGATGCTGTACTTCTTCAGCATGGCCAGCTCAATCTGGTGGGTCATCCTGGCTCTCACCTGGTTCCTGGCAGCAGGAATGAAGTGGGGTCACGAGGCCATCGAGGCCAACTCTCAGTATTTCCACCTGGCGGCCTGGGCCGTTCCTGCCATCAAAACCATCACCATCCTGGCAGTAGGACAGGTGGATGGAGATGTGTTGAGTGGGGTTTGCTTCGTGGGCATCAACAGCGTGGACGCCCTACGTGGCTTTGTTCTGGCACCGCTCTTCGTTTACCTGTTTATCGGCACTTCCTTCCTTTTGGCTGGATTTGTGTCTCTGTTTCGAATCCGGACCATCATGAAACACGACGGCACCAAGACGGAGAAACTGGAGAAGCTGATGGTGCGGATAGGAATCTTCAGCGTGCTCTACACCGTGCCGGCCACCATTGTGATCGCCTGCTACTTCTACGAGCAGGCCTTCAGAGAGCACTGGGAGAGGACGTGGATCAGCCAGGCGTGCAAGACGTACGCCGTGCCGTGTCCAGTCCACAGCCATCCCAGCATGAGCCCGGACTTCACCGTCTTCATGATCAAGTATCTCATGACGCTCATTGTTGGCATCACTTCTGGCTTCTGGATCTGGTCTGGCAAGACCCTCAACTCCTGGAGGAGGTTTTACACAAGACTGGCCAGCAGTAAACAGGGGGAGACCACAGTGTAGTGTGGTTTAAACCTCCGCTCTCACTCAGACTGCTTTGTGACAAACTGAATGATAATCCTCTTTATTTTCTTCTTATTCATTTTATTTGGACTCACAGGAGACATTCACTTTGTTTTTTAATGTACATACATATTTGTGAGATTTTTGTAAGTATATATTTGTATTTAAAGATTTTTAAAAAGTCTTTTTTTAAAAAAAAACACCTTTTTTCATACGTTGGACTTAATGGAATTTTACTTAATCATCACAAAGAGCCAGCTGACCATCAACAATCCTCAGATCTCATGACTTGACTTACTGCAGACCCCGTCATGGAGTACTTCACATGGAGCGTGTGTGTCTTTGATCAGTGAACTGCCTGCAAGCCCCGGGTCTGGTCTAAGCGGAGTCTCGTGAAACCCGAGTGCTTCATCACGATCAGGCAGCTTTAGTTTCTGTCTGTTGTATGGCGGAGCGAGCCACGGCCCGGCTCCGAAGGGACAATGTCATCAGTCGTGGGAACGAGAAGTGGTGTGCAAGGTTGTGAATGTGAGTCATTGTGGCAGATGGTTGTGGCCTGTAGCTCAGGCCCTAACATTCCTTTTCTGAATAAAGCACAGGTAGTCATGCAAATGTAAAGGAACACACAAGTGGTTATGCATGTATGTTACAGTACTCTCAGGCAAAATCATTTTCCTGGAAACATGTTTCTTTTTATCGAACTGCCAAATCTGTCTGGGAAGCTGTTATAATTCTGAACACTGTGACCATCAGGCTTCATTTTTTCTGTTACGTGTAGTGCTGGGCAGTATCACCATAAGGTTATCACAGTGGGTCTTTGTATAGGTTTACAGCAGCTCCTCTGACAGGAGGATATGAAATATAAACCCCTCAATGTCAGCATTAAAAAAACCCTACTAATAAATTAAAAACACACACACACCCAAAACAATGTAGATCTTCTTGTGTTCGCTCTCCCACAGGAAGTCACGCAGGCACACTGCTGGCTGGATTGTCGCCACTTTTACTCACTGTTTTTAACAAAGTCAACACGAGCTTTAAGAAAGTCCGTTTGGACTCATTCTTCCAAACTTTGTGGGGGGGAAATTATTCTGTCAGGAAAAACGCATTTACCTCAAGTAACACGTTATCCATGTCGTGTGTGTGTGTGGGGGCAGCAGCCTGAGCCCGTTTATCAGAGCGCAGGCACACCTCCCCTCCTGGTCACAGATCATCTCTGCTTTTTGCCCTCTTCACCCACAGAGCACCTCCCAGGTCTTAGGACCCTGCTATGCCACCTGTCTGGCTAGCATTTCCCAGCATGCCGCTTGGCAGTGTAATTTTGTAAATGTGCAATTTTTTGTACAACTTGTACATGTTCAGCAAATTATGGAGTGCTATAAACTTTGGTCTGTTGAAGATACTTAGTTGTGTGGTGAGACCTGTGAGAAGGAAGTAAACAGGTTCCTTATCACGCAGATTATCTCCTCGAAAAGCCACAGTGGGTGTAGAGTGCAGCAGTATTTGAAACATTTGTATCACGCATGAGATTCTGAACACTGCCCAGCACTGTTATGTTTGTGTTGAATGCTTGCTCTAACAGATCTGCAGACTGACCCCTTGTATTTTGATGCAACAGCAACACAACTTTGACCAAAGCGAATGCAGACTAAGTCCTCACACTGCACTAATACTGACAGAACCACGAGAAGAGTGAAAACGTTGTGTTCAGTAGTTCGCTGTTAAAATGGTCACCTGTGGTGTTTTCTATGTGGATCTATGACATGCAGAAAGCCCAGTATGTTCCTTTACAGCACACAGTCAAAGCAGCAGTAACGTGCTCTGTATTTAATAAAGATATATTTTGAGAAATGGAGTTAAAAAATAAAATACTTGGCTGCAAAAGCTACAAATCCAGCAGAGCTCTGAGTGTGTTGAAGCACATTTTCAGTGTAACTATTTCTAGACATGCAGCATCGTGTCAAAGCTTTGGACAGCCTTTGAGCCTTTATAGTACATATTATTACTGTTTTACATCAAAATAATACGAGAATATTGTTTTATGGCACTGAGCTTTTGTTTTTTACTTAATTTAAAACCAGCCTGTGCGGTCATGAGAGTCAGGAACAATTAGTCGATTAGTTAAGTTGTTGACATGTGAAGGAAACTCAAATATTTACATTTATGAAGATGTTCAGATTTTTAGGTCACAACTGCAGCTTTTGAAACTTCACAATAATTGTGATGTCATCAGTAGTAAAGGATAATCACTGGTGGATTTTATGAATTGAAAGATGGCCTCAGTGTCACGTTTCACAAGGAAAGAAACGATTCTCCTCCCCTTCATCAAAGGGTTCAAAAGAGGAACTGAGCTGAGGTCAGAGTGAAATGCTGCAGACTAAACTCAGATTTGATTCTAAGTGTCGACATTTGCATACAGATTTTTGTAGTAAATGTTACAAAGCACAGATTGTTTGTCCAAAGGGGGGAAGGCTGCCTAAACCTAAACACGGTGCTGCAAATACACCTCCGCAGTCAATTATGAGCGGGGTTGTTTGTAATGCACATATCATAAATATTTGTAACAGTTTTTTTCATGTTCCTTAAGTGGGTCCTGAACGTGTCAGTAACTGTTGAAGGGGGCTCGGCTGATCCCGGTGAACGCACGTCTTCCACTGCAGAGAAAGGAAGCCTTGTGCTGAAATGCAGAGCGGCTGCTGTCAGAGCAGCTCGGCTCACACACACACACGCATTTCATTGACTGTGTGTTCTTGTCAAACGCTCTTCCACACAGTGCTTCCGATTCATAATAATCCTTTTATTGTGTTGACGGCTCTACAATAGTCACTGCTTTGAAGTAATTTCCTTCGCATTTGCTATGAAGAGATCCTTTATAGAAAAAATCATATATACACTACATTGATTGCTTTATGAGAATAAAAACAATGTCACCATTGCATCTGTCAAGCCTTTGTAAAATTTCTTCTTTTTTCTCAAAATGGTAAAGAAGCTTCACGTCTCACCAAAAATGGAAAGTTGACATAATGTTGCCAGCTAGCTGCTAACTGGGTAGCTAGCAACTCTTAGCTCCCAAGTCTGTGTAAAAAGTCTTTTCTTTTTCCTTGTAATGCCATAGATAGATAGATAGATAGATATCTTCAGCTATCTTAAACTATTCTATTCTAACTATTCTTGAAAATGCTACCAGTTTTCAAAATTTCCATGATTTGAAACAATCTTGTGATATTTTGGGGCTACTGCCATTGTTCCACAAGGACTGGGAATTATCTGTTAATTACAACAGTCCCTTTAAAATATCAGTTTGAAGATGCATAAAACATTCTAAACACACACACCTCTGTTTTTATCTGAATATAAGGCTTTTTCCAGGCTAATAAATGGTTCAAATAAGGAGGAGATAACATCATTTTGTCAGGGAGAAGCTCGGAGTTTATTTTAGCTAGTGAGAGCTAGCTCCCAAGTCTAAATAGGAGTCAAAACTGACTCTGTGTAAAGATGCAACTGCAGCTAATATGCCAAACTGAAATGTGTATTTTTACCTCTGCGATGTGTTGAGTGCACCGCTCCCTGCGGACGGCATTCCTGCGCTGAGTTGCTTCAGAGGGCCTTTAGCATAAACAGGAGCTTCTCTGTCCTCCTGATTGGACATAATGCTAAACTTTGAATATTAACTCTGGCTGAAGGTCTGTACTTTACAGAGGACGAGCTGTCCTGTTTCATTGAAACTGTGGAAAGGAAGGAACTGTGGGAGGGATCACTTCGGTGCTTCAGTGGCAGGTTTTTTGCACCAGATGACCTTCTTAATGCAACCCCAAAAGATTTGTGCCTCTTCTTAGGGATAAGCCAGGGATCTTTTGCTTGTAGGTATAAACCACTACAGCCATGTTTTGTTCTATAAATTCGATTTATGTCACTTCTATTTTTTAATAAATTTAAAGAAACATGAAATACTCGGCCCCCTCGGTTTTCACCTGAGTATATATATATGAAAAAAGCTAATCTGAGTAATCACCAGCTGGATCGCAGAAGGCCACCATGGAGTTCATTCAAGTTTTTCCACAAACTGTAGGAATTGAAAGCACAGTATTTTTTTTCATGAAAGTACAAGTACCAAAGTAACTGACACCAGTGAATAGTTTATCTGTACTGAACCTACTGGTGCACATAGAAAGCTCGTCATCTCACGAGCCATAATACAGAAGCTCACAGGCCTGTTAGGTTTAAGGAAAAGGAACATAAGTAGACTGGTGACCTGTTCAGGGTGTGCCCCACCTCTCCCTGTGACAGCTGGGATGAATATCAGCCCTCCCACAACCCTGAATTAGATGAGCAGTTAAGAAGATGGATGGATGGAAGGAATATGAAAAACAAAACCAATCTGTGTATCTGTGAAGTTCATTTTTCTAAGTAATCTCCTGCAATGCTAGAACGGAGCCTAATCCCTGTGAGACCTTCTGGCAGCGGTGTGCCAGCCATGTTCATGGGTCAGCTGCCGGAGTCATTGTTCCAGACTGCTCATCGCACTGCACTGCCTCCACTTTTGATCAGTTACACAGCTTTTACATCCACCACTGCCTGGCTCCTTAGACTTCTGACATGGACTGTCATATTCATATGGCAACTGTGAAGACTGCCCTTCTTGCTCGGAAAGTGGAACATATTTTTGACACCGTCTCACTGAATAGTCAATGTGTTTCTCATGGTGAGTTAGTACTAATATACATTGTGTTGCTTGTGATTTTCATCTACCTCATGGACTTTAACAAGGACAGCAGGAGAAAGAAGTTAGGGGGAAATGCGGATCGGAAGGAATTTCCAGTCTCCAGACAGTTTCGAACTAAAGCTGTGGTTGGGTCAAGGCCTCAATATCCTGCTGTGCTCACATCTGGTTCCACTGTATGATATTTGTGTAAATGTACGATATATTGTTTTAAATGCGTCATGCTGCTGAAGGCACCTGAAGATTAAAATCAAGTAGTGTCTTCAGTGTTCTGACTCTTGTTACAGAAAAGAAGCATTTTTTCCATCAGCACAGTATACTGCAGGCCTCAGTCTCAGTCTTTCAACACTTATCTTCTTAAAACAAAAATGTTTTCTTATTAGTGAAACATGATCTTAACAGTTCTGCAATTTCCCTTGTTTATTGGAAATTATGGGGTATTTCTATAACTCAGTTTGTGTTTAAATGTAGTGATATGTTCCCACACTATAGGTAGATGTAGCTGTAAGGGGACACCCAATCTTCCTTTATGCATCCACAGCAATTTTCCTCCTTTTTTTATATTTGTGTGTGTGTGTGTATATATATATATATATATATATATATATACACAGCAAACCCATCTAGGGTTGGATGTTTTAGCAACATGCTAAAAAGGTAAATATTCAGAAACTAGCAGATGTCACGCTCCATATGAATACTCCTACACTGATTTGGGCATTGCACTTTTCCTGTTAAAAGCTTTACCAATGTAATAGATCATAGCTTCTAAGGGAAACACATGATCAGTAAAATAGAAAACTGAATATGGTATTTAAAAAAATAATCCCCACTTGCCCTCTAACAGGAGCCTGGGAGCTTGAGGTTGCTCTGCAGTATCTTAGCTGTTTCTTCTTGTGGTCAATCCAGGCATTGCACAGGTTGGTCAGTCTGGTCTTACAGTCTTGAGTGATTGCTCTATCTACCAGTAGCTGGTGTTTTGCTCCTCTGGTGTTTCTGAAAATTCCTTTCTGCGCCCTGCTCATGTATTGAGCCATGTGCCTGTTCATCTTAGCTGCTATGATGCCTGGCAGGAGCTTCCATGTTGTGCTGAGGCAGGTTATTGGCCGATAGTTGGATGGGACTGCTCTGTTCTGGGGATTGTTGGGGATCAGCACTGTCCAGCTTTTGATCAGCCATTCTGGATGCATCTCGTCCATTATCAGTTGGTTCATTTGTGCTGTGACCGGTTAGGAGAAAGAGAAAAGAAAAAGTTGACCACAGGAAGCTAGGTCCATACAGACTAAAGGAGTAAAGGAGGGAGAAGACAAAAATTTAATGGCATACTACAGTGGTATATAGACACATGTGGAGTGAAAAGAAGTGAGTGGAAGAAGAAATGCTCAGTGCATCACATGAAGTTCAACAGCAGCCTAGGTCTATTGCAGCATAACTAAGGGAGGGTTCAGGGTCTGTCTCCCGAATCCAAGCTGGAAGCTGGTTCCACAGAAGAGGGGCCTGAAAGCTGTAGGCTCTGCCTCCCATTCTACTCTTAAGTATCCGAGGAACCACAAGAAAGCCAGCAGTCTGAGAGCGAAGTGTTGGGATAATGTGCATCTATGAGGTCTTTAAGACATGAAGGGGCCTGAATATTCAAGGAGTAAGATTGTAGATTCAATTCTGGATTTAACAGGGAGCCAGTGAAGAGAAGCCAATATGGGAGAAATCTGCTCTCTCTTTCTAGTCCCTGTCAGTACTCTAGCTGCAGCATTTTGGATCAGCTGAAGGCTTTTCTGAGAGCTTTTAGCTTTTGTATCAAATGTATTAATTAGCTTTTCAACATCACTTTGAGACAAGATGTTTCTAACGTTAGAGATATCATGCAGATGAAAAAAGTAGTCCTACATATTTGTTTAATATGTGCATTGAAGGACATATCCTGGTCAAAAATAACTCCAAGGTTCACACTGTTACTGGAGGCCAAAGTAAAGCCATCTAAAGTATCTGGTTACACACCATATTTGTAAGATTTTTAGGGTCAAATCTCAATCTTAGTTTTATCTTAATTTAGAAGCAGGACATTAGAGGTCATCCAGGCGTTTATGTTTTAAAGACATTCCTGCAGTTTAACTAATTGATGTGTGTCACCTGGCTTGATAGATAAATAGAACTGCATATCATCTGCATCATCTGTGTCATTTTAAAAATATTGCCTAAGGGAAGGATGTATAATCTAAAAAGTGTTGGTCCAGGCACAGAACTGGAACAAACTGGAATCTATCAGATAGATGGGATTCAAATCATTGCAGTGCATTTCTTATAAAACCAACAGTTAATCCTAGTCTCTTTAATAGACTGCTATGATTAGCATTATCAAATACTGCATTGTTGTCTGACAGAACAAGCACAGCGAGCACTGTCAGAGGTCATAAAAAGGTCATTCCTAACCTGCACTACTGTTTTACTGTTTTGCTGTATTCTGAAACCTGATTGATTGATTGAAACTCTTCAAATAGATCATTCCTCTGCTAATGATCACCCAGCTGTATTGAAATCAGACTATAATTAGCCTGATCAAGTAAAGGCTTTTAAAAGGGGTAGTTTAATTATAGCTACCTTGAAAGCCAGTTAAGGGAGATGTTCTGGGCCATTCTAGACCTGCCTGATGTCTTCAGCCTGCTTCGATGAGCATGACCACAGGGTGCCCTTTGTGAGGAAAGAGCTAATTGACTGTGTCACGTCCACCTCGAGTAGCCACATTTTGATGCAGTCGTACCAGTTTTCTGAGTTTTAACTCCTTTAGGCCATCTTGAGAAGCCTTGTCTTCCCAGAAAGATGTACTACTTCTGCCAAGTGTTTCTCTGCTCACCTGAGTACACGCTGCCACTAGACATGCTAAACAGAGAGAAAAAGGAAGTGCTTGTCATTCCCCAATAGACTCCCCTGTCTGAGTCTGTCTCTGTGTGCGCAGCGTTCCATGTCTGCCGATGCCTTATTCAGCCAGAAACTAAATTGTAGAGGTTATATTTAAAAGGTTGCACAAAAGCTGAACATGGTATTCAAACACAGATATCCTCCTGAATCAAAAATATTGCTGTATTGCATTACCAGCTTTGTCCTAACTGCAGCATAGTGTTTCTTTATTTCACCTTGGTAGTTAGAGGATTCGGTTCACTGATAATGTGGAATGAAAATCAACTTGCTGGGCTGCATGATCTGTCACATGTCTGCAGTCAGGCTGCACTAACTTAACCACCCATGAAAATTCTGAAAAGAAATTCCCTGCAGTGTTATTCAGGGGCACAAGAAGTATTCAGATACAGTAAATGTCATAGCACAATCTTTAATTAATTAAGTAATTAATTTTACTGTGATATGAGTACAAAATAAGTAGATGTAGCAGAAGCTCAGGTGATAGCGGGTTGCTTTGAATAAAAATAAAAGTATAATCTACTTATATTTTAATCATTTGCTCACTGCCCCTTACAGACAGTTAAAATATTTAACAACTGGTTTAGCATTACTGATGCATTGAATGTTTTACAGTTAAACTCTACAAATTAAGGGCCACAAAACAAATGCAAAAAAAAAAAAAAACAAATCCCCCAAACTACCCAAAACCTACAAAGTGATTCAAGAGAACCACATAGATATCCAAAGAACATGAAGAGACACAAAACATCTGCAAGGAGATGCAAAAAACCCAGAAAGACATGCAAAACAAGTTCAGATGGATGCAAAATGGATGAAGAACGGCTACAGAAATGTAAAACAACCAGAGAGAGCCAAGTACTTGCACATACATGTACATACATGTGGGTATGAAACAACAACACTAACATGCTAACATATTTTTGATCCTTGAAAGATTTTTTTAATGTTTATTTCACTGCAGATTGCTAGCATGACATCTGTTTTTCTTCAGTATCACGCACACAATCTCTGTGTACATGCATTAGGTTTTGAGTGCAATGTGCTAAAAATAGTAAGCACATATCTCAGGAAAATGGACCTCCATTTTAGACTTTTCTTTCTTTTTTCCTCGTCATTGTTGAGTCTCAGACTGCCTCAAGGTCAGCCGTGCGTTTCTGCAGCTCGACTCTTACAGTGCAGCATCCTGCCAAATGAGGCGGCACCATGCTGCCTGACACTGTGAACTGCACCTGCACGTCTCCACCTGTGGATGACTGATGTGCTGTTTTATATACTTCTTAGGCTGTCTCTCACTCATACACCCACATATGTCACTGTCTATGCAGTGCAAGTCAGATCACTGCCTTTCACTTGTTCGCCGTTGTTTAATCTTTTTAGCTGTTGGTTTCATGCACTCGGAGACAACGGTTGCATGCATATGTTTACATATCGTTTCCATTACAATTTAGACAAAGTCGACTGAGTTCCTAAACCTGTACATTGCCCTTTTTTTGTGCTTAATGCCAGAGAGGAGATTACAACATAGCGGGAGCAGAGGCTTTGCATTGCTCCCTGAGGAATTGTTGTCAGTTCTTTAGCAGGAATAATGATGAAGGTTTGTGATCGTGTGTGACAGAGTTATGGGAGATCACCCTGTTAGGCTGCTCTCTTGAGAGAAACAGCAAAAGTGGCTCCAAATGCTGTGTCAGTCACACGGGCATTCTGTCTTGGGAGATGGAGGTGAGAGGGTCTGATTATCTTTCACAGCTCTAACCCATATCTCCGCTCACGGGGTCTGCTCGCTCTCTCTCTCTCTCTCTGTTACTTTCTTCTACATTAAACAACTGAATCAAATCCACAATTCATGAAAGTTTCAATTACCGCACTGCTGTCATGTCTGAATCCACCAGAGAGCTTCAGAACCGACACAGTCCCTGAGTGCAGTTTATTATATCATATTATATGGAAGAATTATGGCCCCACTCTAATGGAACTGTCTTTATGTGTTTAATGTACCGAGGCAGAGCTGCAAACCCATAGGATGAGGGTAACCTAATTTAGAAAAGAGTAATCAAGGGGAAACAGCTACCCTGACTCTACCCAAACTGGAAAAAAAGTTATTTCTGAAATTGTTTATGCTATACATGATGAAAAAAGGGAACGTGATATTAAATCATTAACAAGAAGCACGCTGAGAGCGCAAACCTCTGCCAAGCCAGCTCATTCTCTGAGCTGTATTCACTTTTAAGGGAATAATATTGGATTTTGGATGTATTCATTTTGTTGTCTTTGTAAACGTACTTTATGCAAAGTGCAGGCTATTTTTTTTTTACTCTCATTTACTTTGAATATAGCTCCTCCAGTCTGCATGTCAAACGTGGGAATGTGGCTTGTAGTAAAACATTAGAGCTGAAAAATGCTATATAAGTAGCAGTCCTCACCCAGAGGATTCTTTAAAAAGCTTTATTTCCTTATTTACAGGGTGATTCAGAACAGGCCTGCTGCTCATCCAGGTCAGTGTATTTAGTTTATTTAAATATTGCATAAACATCCACATTTCTGCTTTTTCATAGAGCGAGAGGCAGGGTACAGCCTGAACAGGTCGCCTGCCTGTTGCAGGGCCAACACAGAGAGACAAACAACCTTCCACACTCATGCTCGCATTCACACACAATGTTTGTGTGTGTAATTAAAAAGTTTTCTTCTTTAAAGGTATAGCAATAAAACTGACTACATATACATTTGGATATTAAATAAAGAGTCAGGGTTATTTAACCTTCAGCTGCTGGGAGCCACAGAGCCATCGCTGCTCCTCAAAAGAAAGCTTAAAAGAAGAAACCGATCAAATTCATTTTTTTCTCCCTCCCCATTCTTTGTGTTTGAGGCTCAGCTGAATGAAACTATGCAAGCATGAAATTTCCTAATGGAAACCGTCTGTTTTTCAACCCTGACTGTTCCTTAAAGAGCTGCAGATAAGAGCTGCAGGGAGAAGAAAGGCCTTCAGTTTGATGCCTTTTAGAGTAACAGAGGGAGAGAGAAACTGTCACCACGGTGAACGGAAGAGCCTCATGGTTTTACTGGTTCAGATCAACTGGTGCTCGTATCTGACCTCATAAAGACTTCACTGTTAAAATGGGCAGAGGTGGGAAGTAACGAAGTACAAATACTTCGTTACTGAAGTAGATTTTTTAGGTATCTGTACTTTACTTGAGTATTTATTTTTCTGAGTACTTTTTACTTTTACTCCCTACATTTTTACACAAGTATCTGTACTTTCTACTTCTTACATTTTCAAAACAGACTCGTTACTTTTTAACACGTCAGGGAGAAGTTTGCGTTTCCGGTCAGTGCGCCTCAAACATCAAACGATCTGAGCCTAAATGGAGGAATAATAACAGATAAGAGACAATCCTACTGGCGTATCCTCCATCATCGGGGCTTATCTGGTACAAAGGAATTAAATACACAAACCCATATAATTAATGTATCATTTATAGCGCTATAATCGGGCCGGACCGAGTCCGTAAGTTGCGCTGCGGCACATAAACAGCTTAGC
Organism: Archocentrus centrarchus; assembly: GCF_007364275.1. Classification (NCBI taxonomy): domain Eukaryota; kingdom Metazoa; phylum Chordata; class Actinopteri; order Cichliformes; family Cichlidae; genus Archocentrus; species Archocentrus centrarchus. The sequence continues at coordinate 36,595,218 of NC_044361.1, read as the reverse complement.
TAGCGCTACTGAAGAGGAGCGAGCATGAAGGGAGTAACGTGTGGCAGGTAAATGCAACGTTTCTAAATGCTCAACAAATATCAGCAAACACACAATGTGTGTGCAGTTTGTCACACAGTGTGTCTGCTAGCTAAAAGCAGAGCTGCTGTATTTCCAGGGAGAGCAAAGAGAGAGAAGTTCACTCAGAGATGGAGAAAGAGGACAGGAGAGGAAGAAGAGAGGTTAGAATTAAAGGTAAAGACTGGAAAATAAACTGAAGTATGCTGACTTTGTGTTATTCAAAGATTGTATGAAAATGCTGCAGTTTAGTGCGTGATAAACAGGTTAGCTGGTTGTACTGTATTTACAGTAAAGCTCTGTGTTGGTGCACAGAGGCTGTGTTGATGGTCAGAGTTACAGGTTACATCAGTGCAGCAGAGATGAGTTTGAATCAAAGCTGATGCTGAGATTCATTCACTGAATCTAACATTTCTACAGCCTGTATGCTGTCAGTGTAGGGGATGGAGATCAGCTTAGAGAGCTGTGAAATACTGGGTTACATCTTTGTGAGTTTAGTTCATCCACACAGAGCAGTAAACCTCAGAGCAGCAGCAGCAGGTCAGCTGATCACAGCCTGCACACCAACATCATTTACTGCAGCTCACAATAGAAAGCCGTGATTCTTCTCCCCATGCAGAGCCACTACAGCTGATCTTAGGGTTCCTCCACCTTCTGAGTCCCACTGTAACCCCTGAGTATCCTCATGTTGGTGTTTAGGTGGAGGCACAGTCACCCTCTACTATGGAGGACACAGAGAACAGAGCTGTGCTTAAATTAACTTTCACAGTTCGTGTCCTACATAACAGTTTCAAGCTGAGTGCATTCATTAGAATTAAAATTTAGATTGAAATAACGTTTGTGTTCTCATGTATTATTTTATATTATTACAATAATATATAATGAGGTTCAGTTAGCTTTACACAAAAATAGCAGGTAGAAACGTCCTCCAAAGAGCTACTTTTACTTTCTTACTTTGAGTAAATTTCAGAACCTGTACTTTTTTACTTTTACTTAAGTAAAGAAGTTGAACCAGTACTTTGACTTTTACCAAAGTATTTTTTAACACAAGTACTTGTACTTCTACTTAAGTACAGAATGTCAGTACTTTTGCCACCTCTGAAAATGGGTTATGCTGTAAGAGGCAGAAAATATACATAAGTATATTTTAACTTATTTTCAGAGCTTGCTATGGATACCTTTAACGCACTTGGCATGTGTCACACTGAATGCACGACAAAGGGACATTTTGTCTTTAACTCATTTTTGTCTTTGTTTGTACCTTTTTTCCACTCACTCGTCTTTTTCACTTTCACCTTAGCTTTCCCACATTTCCCACAATGTCTTTCAGCAAATGAGGGCTCTGAAGTTGTTGAGTTGAATCCACACTGGAAGCTGTAGCATGTTGTTTTTAAAGGTACAGAACTCTTAGTTCAGGGTGGGCAAGAACTTCATGAATTTGGTAGATATGTTAGATAATGTTAGACCCCAGGTGGTCTGACTGTGCAGGTTCTCAGTCCTCCGGGTCATGGTGGTCTTGAGAACTTGACAAAAGAATGTGACTGGACTTCTTTAGGTTTGTGAAAACCTCTTTACATCCATCAAAATGTAATATTTGTCAGAGTATACTGTACGTCTACATGAAAGAATGAAGAAAATATTAGTGTTACTGATCATTAAATTCCATGTTTTTAATAGTTTAAACAGCTGCATTTTTAATATCGCTGCACGGACCTGCATCACGATTAAAAAAATCCACTAATATTTAGTAATTTTTGAAAGAACACATACAGTTTGGCCTAAATGACATTTTTTGTACTTTTGCTTCTGTAAAGCAAATAATCAAAATGTGACTGAAGTGCAGACTTTCAGCATAAATTCAAGGGTTTTACAAAAACCTTTAACAGATAAGGAATTCCAGCCATTTTTATACAGTCCTCCATTTTCAGAGGCTTTCTCTTGTTGTTTCAAGACAAATGAAGAAGACATAATATGTCAAGTTGATTCGAAGTGTTGAATTTGTGTTTTATTTGTATGGCTTTTCACTGTGATTTTAAATATGAGGCTTAAAGAAATGGAAGACATCATTAGTTTGAAAACACAAAATAAACCAGACAGATGGCCACATCAACAATCTGAGGTGTTCTTACAAAGAAAGAGTACACAGACCAGCTCAGCAACACCAAGGCTGAAAAAACACAAATGACAACTGACGAGCACGATGACAGAGAAAAGAAAATCAGTGTCACAGCATCCAACCAAATCGAGAGGAGGTAGGAATATCATCGCCAGTGTCTACAATCAAGAGACGCCTCCATGAATGGAAATACAGAGGATTTACAACAAGGACAAGAACTCAAGAGCAAAAAGGACAAATTAGAAAACCGATGCCTGCACAGTTCTGAAAACAACACTTTGGACAGATGAAACCAACATTAACTTGTACCAGAATGTTGGAAAGACTAAAGTCTGAACCATTCTGCACTATCTAACACGGTGGAGGCAGGGCTGCGGCAAAGGCATGTATGACTGAGTCACTATTGTTTACTGATTATGTGACTGCTGATGGAAGTAGGAGGATGAATTGTGAACTGCACAGGTCTGAACTCTCTGCTCAGTCAAATGCTGCAAAACTGATCAGACTGCACTTCATACTGCAAATGGATAATGAGCCAAAGCGTACTGCAAAACAAGTCAAAGAAATTGATTTTTCTTCGATGGCCAAGTGACAAAGCATGCTTTCCATTATGAAATACAAAACTTAATGCAGAAAGACCCTCAAACAAGCAGCAACTGAAGCATTGGCAGAGCATTTGGTGATGTTTATGTGCTTGAGATGTCAGATAGTCATTGATTGCAAAGGCTTTTCTTCCAAATAGTACATAACCTTGCAGTATTACAAGCAGGTTTGAAAGTTGATCCACCCTCCTTGATTATGTAAATGAGTTTAGACAGCATCTTTATGCTGCAGGTGAGCTTGCACGTGAAAAGTTGTAAACTGTACAGACAAAAATAAAGAAGCTCCATGACCGTCGAGCCAAGTACCAGAGTTCAACCCTGGTGGTCAGGTTTTGGCTCTCCTTCTAGGCAAGGTTTACAGGTCCTTATGCCAATGTAAGTAAGCTATCTAAGCAAAATTATATCATTGCAACTGCTAATTACAGAAAAGCTACCTAATTATGTTATGTATGTTTGTTGAAACCATTTTACTCACGTGATGCGTCAGGGTCTGCTGAGCTGTGTAGGAGATTCTGATGTATGCATCAGTCCTGCCCTGTTGGTGGAGGCTAGTTTGGATCCCTTGGCAGGATATGGCAGTTTGTCACAAGATATCAATAGATTGGAACCCCATTGTATGCAGTCATCTGAAAAATTCTGAAACTGCAGAAGCTGGATGGATTTGTAGGGCATTTGCCTGCATCCCAGCATAAAGAATTGGCTGTCCTCATTCATAAATATCTGTCTCTGTTTGAGAATACTCCATCCCATGCTCACCTGCCACAGGTTAGTCAATGGCACCCTGACCCATCATCAGGATGAAATCCTTGGACCTACTGTCAGACCCTACGCTGGTGCAGTGGGTCCTGGGTTCCACCTGGTGCATGACAATGCCCGGCCACATGTGGTGAGAGTATGCAGGCAGTTCCTGAGGATGAAGAATCTTTTCATTTTCATTCCTAATACATTACTCAGGTCACATCAGTGTAGATACCAGATTTTCTACTGAGATCTGATTTGTAATTTTTTGAGAAGTGTATCACAATTATGCAATGAAATATGACTTAGATGCTGTGGGAAGGAAGAGTGTTTCAAAGAGCTAGTAAAATACTTGATGGGACAATTTAAAAATCTAAAACTATATCTGATTTAAATTTGGAAGATCACTTGATCTCTGTGGACACTACAGTAACACTCCTGTCATTTGTGTTGAATATTGTCTCTCTGGCACCACAATATGTCACAAGTCTGCATTCACAGTATAACCCTGCGGGTCAGAATGCACAACCCTGTGAATGATGATAAAAACACAGCAGCATTAACCTGATGCAATGCATTAAGGCTTGGACCACTGAAGTCTGCTGATCCTGGACTGTGGCTGGTAACCAGGGTTATAATAGTTTTGGATTTTACATTATAGTTTAGTTTTAGTTAGTTTTTACTTTTTTTTCTCTAATTCAGTTAGTTTTAATTAGTTTTCAGAGTGGTTTTGCTCGTTTTTATTAGTTTTTATTTTTGGTTTTATGCTTAGTTTTAGTTAGTTTCAGTATTAGTTTTAGTATTTTCATACTTAATCAGGTACGCTTTAAAGATACCCTTTAAAGAAATAAATTCAGCAACCAACTGTTCACAGACAGCAGAACTACATGCTAAATGTGTGTAATATTAAGGACACACATGAACATCAACAGGGAGAAACAAAGAAAAATATGAACTCCAAAACTCGATAAATTCAACAATAAACTCCCAATAAAGTTCAGCCTCAGTGCAGCAGATTAACAACAGCTACATGTGGTGTTTGACAAAAACAAACTCCTTGAAGGAGTCAAAGCTCAAATCCAGCTGCATCCTGATGTTCTCTCCACCTGATGCTGCTTCTGTTTTGGAGCTAGCTTGGTTAGATGCTCGCTGATTAGACTTGCAGGGCTTTGCGGCCTATGTAGCCTACGGAAGTGTCCGACCTCATGTCCGCATTTATGCATGTATAGCTGGATTGCGTGTGTTAATTACCTTGTGGTTGTGTGCTGGGGGTTTTTTGGTCCTCGCTCTTTGTGCTCAGTTTTTAGGGTGCAAACATATTTGTCCCTGTTTTTTCACTTTCTTCATTCCTTCACGTCCATTCCCATAGTTTCAGCAGCTCCCTCCAGGAATTTGCTGACATTTGTGAGTCCTTATATTGATGCTTTGATTATTAGTCCTGATTGTTATTATCTGACTGATAAAGTAGCCGGAAACGCACAAGGACTAAACACAACGTTGTGGGCTGCGTTGACCCGACGAGTAGTCACGTTTCTCTGGAGGTGCAGGCCGGGTTGCCTTGTAGGATGAGAGCGGTTTCCGTAGCTGCCTTGTGGGCGCTTCTCAGGTCTACTTTGATGTTGGTGTTTTTTTTCCTGACTAAGAAGTGTTCCGTACATCATCCACAACATCATCCACAACAAGACACTCGCTGCTATCTGTGCTATCATAGTAAAAAAAAAAAACAAAAACACTCCACATGGGACTCTCTGAGGAGCAGCGCGGTGTGCGCACGCACGCACATGCGCACCCATTTGCCCGACGGCGTTCCGAGCTTAAACTCGGAGAGAGGAAAAAAATGATTTCATATCAATCCACAAGACTTTTGAAAAAATAATATCTATAATTTCAGTTAGTTTTAGTTAGTTTTGTAAACTCACAATTCAGTTTTAGTTAGTTGTCGTTTCTTCCTTTTAATTTTAGTTTTTATTTATTTCAGTTAACGACAATGTTTTTTCAATTTCAGTTTTCGTTATTTCATTCGTTTTCGTTAACTATAATAACCCTGGTGGTAACCCAGCTCTCATCACCAGTGATGATGATTAATATGAAGGTTGGGTCAGTTTGACAGAGAAGCTGATATTTGCTGTCCACACAACGTAGAGATCTATGATGAAGTGCAGGCTACAGGGAGCGAGCTAAAACAAGTGCTTTAAATGTGAGCATGGAAGGGTGCAGAGGTCCCAGGATAGAGTCATGCTGACAAATATAAATTACAGCAGGTGAAAATAACAATCTTCTTTTGACTGTAGTGGTCCTGCCAAATCTGAACTGGGTATGATTTTTGTTTTTTATAGGTGTATTGGCTCAACGTTTTGATGACTTCAACCATCCAGTAAGAAGATGATGCATAGATTTTGTTTCTGATTTCTTGAACCTAAACAACTCAGAAAAATCTGTAATGTCCATTTAATTAATTTTCTCCAGTTCAGTAAACTGTGAGTTTAGTGTCCATACAGGAAACCATTCGCTTGTCATGCATCACTTTGGTCATTAGCAGACGTTTCAGACGTGATTAGGAAATCCTCTAATTTATCTACCACCTGCTCATATGTCATCAAACGGTATCCTTTACTATCATTGGTAGTTGCTGAAATCACTAACCTCAAAATTTTAAAAAGTTTAACTCAGGCCTTTGTGTGGCCAGTGGTGATTTTGCCCGTCATTACTTGAAGTCACCTATTATATTTGACCTTCTGTGGTTTCTGATCACCATGTTGCTACTTGTGGAGACACACCTTTAGATTCAGAACTCATAAAACAACCTTGAACTAAGTGATCATTTACTCTGTGTTTGTAACGGTAAGTTTATTCTCAGTTTTTATGTGTGGTGATTTGAATCTTCAGGTATTTAGTGTGTAGCATATGCTATTTCTGTTATTGTTCAACATTAGTTACTGATACAGTGCCTTTAGACAATCTTCAATCCATAGTTCAGTTCAGTCCAGAGACTTATCATCAATTACATTTACATTTTCCATTCTATATGTACCACACATAGTGTTTTAATTCAACCATTCATACAACCCAAGTGCTTGTATGAATGCAAATGTGTTGTATAAAGCACTTTGAGTGCTCGAGGAGGAAAGCGCTATGTAAGAACCAGTCCACTTATCTTAATAAGATAAACCAATGCTGTCATTTTACTTACTTCCTTTCTTAATGCACATAAATGCAGCATTTTGGCTCATATACAGTACAGTGCAGTCTGAGAAATGCTGCATGGATAGTATTTTGTTTTTAAAGCTAAAATATTAGTAAACCGATTCTGATCGTTGAGCATATTGAAAATGATCTAAAGCAGTTTACAGTTTACACAGTGACCTTTTCCAAATCATATTTGATCACCATGAATACGCAGTGGAAGGTTCTGTGCAGTCAGTGAAAATGAAGTGCCAACAGTTTTATCCTTTACAACACACAAAGATCTTTGTTATTGCATAAATGCTATTAAGGATTTCCCTTCTTTCACAACAAGTGCTGGGACTGCGGGGACTGTCTGTGAGGTGATTGAACCCAGAGCTCCCTCTGTTCCAGTGAGCTCTGTGTGGCGGAGGAGAGGCAGAGCTGTCCTAATGGGAAACACAGACCTGGGTATAAATATCCACACTGCAGCAGGCTTTGCTGTGAGCGTGTGTGCTGCCAAAGGGGAGGGGGGTGTATGGCAGCACTCTTGAGGCTATGGTGAGGGTAATGAGAACCATGTTAGCGGGGGTTAGACCTTGCTAAATGACTCATTCTATAACAATGCTCCATACCCAAAATGGAGTGTGGGATCTTGAATGTGATCTCACAGCAGTCAGCTTGCTTCTGTGTCAAGCTTTGTCTGTACTCTTGTACAATGTGACCTAAAAACACCGAATGGCACACTCCTTTGGACAGTATGTGCATGCGACATTGGTGTATAATTTGTTTTTATTTTTACCATTTTTTAACAGATGAGACACATGACTCATGAGCCAAAACAACTACAGAAGAGTTACCTGGCAACATCCCAGTACATCTGCAAAATGGTACAACACAGCAGATTGTGTCAGGAATAAACAGAAACATAATGAAGACAACAGGCAGCAGCCAGCGTCCAACATGAACTACACAGAGAACGAGGCTAAAAAAGCAGTCATCTGTCAGTTTAATATGCTGCCGACATGAACAGAGAAAGACTGCGTCATAAACACCTTTGTTGTTTGACGAAACGTAATTTTTAGTGTGACTGTGATTGGTTTAAAATCTTTTGTGGTGACATGAATACCTCTTCCATTGACAGCCATTGTTTAGTCTTTGCTGTCAAGGTAGCAAAGGTTGTCTCCTCCTCAGTTATACAAAGCAGGTCCTGTGGCCGTTCAATGCAGACGCCATGTCCCCCCACAAACACAAGAGCCAGAAATCATTTTAAAATAACACTCATAATTTTCATGTAAAATGCAAATCATATATTTATTTATTTAAATATATCAAGCCCTCCTGTAGAACTGCAAAATTTAAATGTGACATCTACTACTATTACTACTACTTTATTTATAAAGCACTTTAAAAACAACAGCAGCTGCAGCAAAGTGCTGTACAGGTAAAAATCAAACAGCCAATACACATCACAATGACAACAACAACAACAATACAGAACACCAACACAAATAAAACAAGTCTCAGCATGTATTAAAAGCCAGGAAATAAAAATGCATCTCAAGAGCAGTTTTAAAAGTCGATAATAAAGGAGCACCTCTAATATGCAACGGCAAATCGTTCCATAATTTGGGAGCAGCAACACTAAAAGCTCTGTCACCCCTGAGCTTCAACTTCGACCTTGGTACCTCCAGGAGCAGCGGATCAGCTGACCTGAGGCACCGAGCTGGGAGGTATGGGTTTAATAGCTCAGAGAGATAAGATGGGGCAAGACCGTGTAAACATTTAAAAACAAATAAGAGAATCTTAAAATGAACTCTAAGATGCACTGGCAACCACCGCAGTGAAGTGAATAGGAGTGATATGCTCTCTCCTTCTGGCCCCCATCAGGAGCTGCGCAGCAGCATTTTGGACGAGCTGAAGACGCTTAAGGGAGGACTGACGAATTCCAAGGTAAAGAGCGTTACAGTAGTTGATCCGAGATGTAATAAAGGCATGGATCACTGTTTCAAAATGTGGTTTTGAAAGGATTGGTTTAATCTTTGCCAACTGCCTAAGATGGTAAAAACAGGACTTAACCACTGCCCTGACCTGGAAATCCAATTTAAGGTCGCTATCAATTTTAACACCTAAATTTGAGACGGTCTGCCATAAATAAGATGCCAAGGGCCCCAGGTCAACAGATGGGACAAAACACCATTACTTCAGTCTTCTTATCATTAAAATTTAGGAAATTTAAAGCCATCCATGCCATAATGTCTTCAAGACGCAGCAATTGGAGCTTAACTGAGTATGTACCTTTTTTTAAAGGCATGTATATTTGGCTATCGTCTGCATAATAGTGAAAGGAGATCCCATGTTTTCTAAGTATTGAGCCCAATGGGAGGAAGTAAAGTGAGACAAGCAGGGGACCGAGGATTGAGCCTTCTGGAACCACGTAAAGTAGGGCAGCAGATGAGGATTCAAAATCAGCTTCTGTCTGCCAGATAAGACCTGAACCATTCTAATACGGTGCCACTGAAGCCAAACTGGGTCCGTAAACAAGCTAATAAATACTGTGGTCCACCGTGTCGAAGGCTGCAGTTTGGTCGAGGAGAACAAGAAATACATGCTCCCCAGCATCATTTGCCCTAAATATATCATTAAAAAATCTCACTAACGCAGACTCCATACTGTGCAGGGCCGTAAAACCTGACTGAAAAACTTCCTTAATGTTATGTTCATCTAAATAGGACATAACCTGAGAGGAAACAACTTTCTCTAAAAGAAATAGAAATAGGCCTAAAATTAGCTAAAACAGTTTTTATCAAGGCCAGGTTTCTTAAGAAGAGTTTGCACCACAGTGTGCTTAAAACTTGCAGGAACTGTACCTGACAGCAGGCTGCTGGTTACAATGGCAAGAATAATCTGTCCTATGCTGGAAAATGCCTCCTTAAGAAACTGAGGGGGAGCAGGGTCACGAGGAGAACCCGATGGCTTGATATGTTCGACTACATCTTTTAAAAAGGTCAGATTGGCTGTTTCCAATTTTCAAACACAGCTGGATATGGAGCCATACAGGAAGGATCATAACTAGGCGGTAAAATAAGGGCTCTTGGAGCAGCTACCCTATCTATAAAAAAAGTGCCGAAAATCATCTCACGTTTTAGGACATCTACACATGAATCTAGTGGAGTCTAGAATCAGGCAGGAGGACAACTGATCTTTTTGTATGTGAGACTTAAAATTTGGGTTTCAAACCTTTGGTGAGGTCCCAGAGAACAAACCGTGTAACTGATCAGACATGAAAACTAAGGATTTCAAGATGTCTCTGTGCAGTGAGTCTTAAAGGACAAGTGATTCGCTGATGGTTAGTTGCTGGTTCCGGGTACCAAAGGTAACAATCTTATGTCATATGTCAGTCAGTGGCATCTTGCACTCTCACTGCTCATCACTTCAATCACTCGCCTCAGAGGTGAGAGGTCACCAGCAGTTATTTCATCCATCGTTTCTTGAAGTTACCTGAATGCCCCACAGAGAACGTCCCCTTGTAGACACATTTGCACGCTAAGCCTCCCAGAAGTAATCTGCTGTTTAAGTGATGGTCCATCAATGCTTCAAGGATCAGCTTGACTGAATGACCTTTGTGTGTTAAACTAATGTTGGACTCTTTTCCTAGCTAACTGATTTTTGGACTAACTGGAAAGGGTTATTTTCGATTTAGGCCAGACCAATGTGTGAACTGGAAACCTTATCAACAAGTATGAACTTACTGAAGCTGAGTGAGTTAAATATGCTTTTTGAGGCTTTAAAGTTTCACATTTTAGCATGGGAGTCTACAGAGTTTGACTGATTTTGGAGCTGACCTTAAGCGGCTATTAGAGGAGCTGCAGTTTAAGAGTAAAGCAGTGTAGAGATATAGTAGACATGCAGTATATTAATACAGGACAGATAAAAATGCATATACTGAAGGGATGCGGTGCTAAGATGATACACAGAGCTGTTTTTTTGCTGGCATGCATAAAATCATTTTCTGTCTTTTTTTTGTGCAGGAACAAATATAAATAAATCAAATGCATCCAAATTAAAAATATATCAATTCAAACATAGTTTTTTTTGAAGCAGCCAGTTCTCTAACTAACCTCAACAAAGCACCAGCTATTTAAAATGCAGAAACAATAGCATGCCCTGTGACAGACTGGTGACCTGTCCAGGATGTACCCTATGACAGCTGGGATAGGTTCCATTCCCCCCACCCCAGGGACCCTGAATCAGAAGAAGATGGATGGATGGAGTACTACTTTAACTGAGATGGGGGGGGGCTTTATCTGCCAGACTTCATTTTTTGGCTGAGCAGGAAGAAGTTGGGAGGAGGTAGATGGACTGTGTGGGTATTAACACTGTGTGAGGCCTCAGCAGCAGACTGTGCCAGAGTGTGTCTGGCAGCTTCATCACAGGCTTGGGAAGTGAACAATCTGCAGTGTGACTGTTGTGATTTATACAGAACAGCTGTTGTGTGTGTGAGTGTGTGTGTGTGTGTGTGTGTGGTGGGGGGAATCATAGTACATAAGTAGCAGCCAGTGACTTGAGCAAACAGACAAAGACCTATTTATTTTGTTGTGTTCTCTGTTGCAGATGGATGTGCTTTCTGATGAGCCCTAAATACTGCAGCCCATCTCTAAAAGGAAGGAAGAGTTGGAGCAAGAGACTTCAGAGGGGAAGGAAAGAAAAGGGAGAGAGCAAGACGCAGAATCCCAGGCCGGCACCAGCCTTTATTAGTGGTGTCCCAGTAATATAACCACCTCTCAGAGGACAGCCATAGAATTTCTTGTTCCTTCCAAATCTCGGCCAGAAATGAGGCCATCGTTACCTCTGGTGAGGAGAAACCCTGCTGCAGCCTGGAGAGAGCAGAGAGAAAAACAGAGACTGAGCCAGGCTGGCTTCACACCAGACCTGCAGCCCCGCAGCATGGGCAGGAAGCTTTCAGTTCCCTTTTCCCTTTTCTTTAGCATTGTACCTCAGTAGCTTCATCTTCCTCTCCAGGACAAATATTCAGTTTCCTTGTCTGTGTTGAGTGTTAATTTGCACTGCGATCCATTATTTTGTGGGCACACAAAGGCATTTTTTAAAATTCAGTCTCAGCTTTTAAAGACATTGTAAAGCAGTGGAATAAAAACCGTGATGGCTTCAAGTGGTAATTGAAGTTTTGGTCTCAGAGAACAGTGGTAAGGGCAGCGTCAGTGATGCAGCAGTGAGTCACTGACTTCTGAATAATTGCTTTGAGAGAAGTCCTCCAGTGCCAACACCAAAACATGATCAAAATGACCCTCTGTTGTGTGTCCCTTATGTAAAGTTGATACTATCGCTCATTTCCAGAAAACAAGAAACTTAAAAGAACTGCTCATTTTTGTTTGTGCTGATTACTCGAGGATACAGGCGGCAGAATACATCGCTGTTGGGTGTGGCCAGAGGTTAAGCAGGCTCACCGCTGCTGTTCTCTCTGTTTTCATGCTTTTTCTGTATTTATGCTCATATTGTGTGTTTCTATGACACATGCTCCTATTCAGTGTGACCATGAGTTTCAAATAACGAGGAAAGGTCAGCCAATAGCTTAGGCTTCAGACCAAGCCAAAAGATTTCATAGTTTCCAGATCTGAAAAGGAAAGCCAATGCAGAAGTGACTTATATCTGCATTCTTTCCGGGCAGGGGGTGGCTCCTCTGGTTGTATAACGTCTATGGAAAAACAGCCTTTCAGCTCACTTGATCTATGCCATCAGTAAAGACTTTCCTCATGAGTTTATAATCTTAATCACTAGTTTTACTGAATACAGTGTGATGTTACTGCATCAGCACGTCACCTCGTGTTAGTGATGTCTGGTTTCCAAAAGCTGAGATGCTGATGACAAAAACACTCAGCCTGAGATTTCACATTGTTTGACTTTGCACAACAATTGGTGCCACAGTAGCTTTTTCCATCTTATACAGATTCTATGAAAGACTTTTAAAACATGTGACCCGATCTGGCAAAACGAGTCGCAGGCTGCAGGTGATCATTCTTAGACAAGTGACATGAATCAGTGCTGCATTGTGGGTCATTTCTGGGTTCATGGGATGTTTTTTAGCAACAAGGGAGAGATCGCTTACATGTTTTGAGCGCTATTATTGGCTACCAGTGATGTCATTGTTAAAAATTACTTTGCATATCTAATAGGTTTAGGAGTGTGTTTATGGGAATTTTTGACCAATGTTCCAGAAACACATTTGTGGGGTTTGCAATTTCCTCTGATCCAGAGTCAGATGGTTGGCTCAGTAGAAATCAAATAAGTGTAATTGTAGCATGTACAGATAACCGCTGCTTGTTTCACCTCGTCAGTCTGAGTCACCCATTCTTTAATCATGATTGTTCCATCTACTTGTGTACTCCCTATTTTAACCCCAAATTTGAGCTTTACTTAAGCTTAACCTGATGTTTCTGTAACTGAACCAAACTAAAAAGAGCACTTAAAAAAATCTGTGACTTTATGAATGGCCAGAAATGGTCATTCATAAAGATTAATTGTTGGAAAATATGGCAAGATCTTCAGGGAAAATCATGAAGTTACAAAATTTCACAAGTAAAATATAAAAATCTTTAGTTTTTTTTTGTTCTTACTATTCGCACCTGAGTACACTGCAACCCATGTAGGATTAGTGTTGTTGTTTTTCTCCTGTGTTATGAATGGCTGAGTGTTCTGTTTGTTTGGCACACAGGTCAAAGGATCTGTACGCTCAGGGACAGGAAAATCATTCATCCATCTCCTGCAGAAACCTGAGAGCTACAGGGTCCACTGGCACAATTCCTCAGCCTAAATCTCTGCACTCACTCAACCAACCAATTACCCATATATCAAGATTAGACAATTTATAAAGAGAAGGAAGTCTGAATCAAACGCTGCCAGCACTATTTCCTCTCATTATCCTATTGTAAAATGAGCCTGCTTATTGGATATTTTTCTGCCCTCAGGGTCATGAGATATTTCCAGGACTTTCCACGCAGTTAAAACTCTTCTGTGCTAAACTGTGGCTCTGGTATTCTTCCTGATTCATGAATACCACCTCAAGAATGCCCAGTGGTTAATTTGGAAACACATGCTGGGTGAGCAGTTAGAAAATGTTCCAGTGTTCTGGTCAGGCTCTACGGTTTTAAGGTGTTTTCCTCCAGTATGCCCACTAATGTAACTAACTCATTTTACTGGAAAAATTCTGCTAACTAGTTGACTTTTCCTCTAAAAGCACCAAGCCAAAATATTCCCTAGACAAGGATTTCATTTATTAAGTTTACAATTAATATGAACATGTGACTGTAGCTGTGCCTGTTTTGTGGAAAATTGCGTGTAGTCCAATCTGCACTTATATCTGGAATATTCTGTTTTTATGATGGGATCTCAAAACACTAATTAGCTCTAAAAAAAAAAAAACTCTGTAGCTTTTGCCAAGTAACTCAGCCAGGACAAAGAGTAACGTTCAACATATTAACTAACTCTCCACATGGTGTCATGCACATGTAATGACGGTCTGAGCAAGTTCAACTGAACTGAATTGAGTTCAATTCAGTTTTATTTATATAGCATCAAATCACAACAGTCGCATCAAGGTGCTTTCTATTGTAAGGCAAAGATCCTGCAGAATTAGAAAGAAAACCCCAACAATGACCCCTATGAGCAGCACTTGGCAACAGTGGAAAGGGAAAGCTCCCTTTCAACAGGAAGAAACCTCCAGCAGGACCAGGCTCAGGGAGGGGGGGTCATCTGCTGCGACCGGTTGGGGTTGAGGGGAGAGAGACAGGACAAAAGGCATGCTGTGGAAGAGAGCCAGAGATTAATGATAACTAATGATTAAATGCAGAGTGCAGTATAAACAGAGTGGAAAGAGGTGACTGAAGAAGAAACACTCAGTGCATTATGGGAACCCCCCAGCAGCCTAGGCCTATTGCAGCATAACTAAGGGAGGGTTCAGGGTCACCTGATCCAGCCCTAACTATGAGCTTAATCAAAAAAGGAACATTTTAAGCCTAATCTTAAAAATAGAGAGGGTGTCTGTCTCCTGAATCCAAGCTGGAAGCTGGTTCCACAGAAGAGGGGCCTGAAAGCTGAAGGCTCTGCCTCCCATTCTACTCTTAAGTATCCGAGGAACCACAAGTAAGCCAGCAGTCTGAGAGCGAAGTGCTCTGTTGGGGTGATACGGTACTATGAGGTCTTTGAGATAAGATGGGGTCTGATTATTCAAGACCTTGTATGTGAGGAGAAGGATTTTAAATTCTATTCTAGATTTAACAGGGAGCCAATGAAGAGAAGCCAATATGGGAGAAATCTGCTCTCTCTTTCTAGTCCCTGTCAGTACTCTAGCTGCAGCATTTTGGATCAGCTGAAGGCTTTTCAGGGAGCTTTTAGGACAGCCTGATAATAATGAATTACAATAGTCCAGCCTAGAAGTAATAAATGCATGAATTAGCTTTTCAGCTGTGTGTATTCCTGTTTCTTTTGTTTTTTGTTTTTTTTTTTAGCTTTTTGTCACACTTAAATATTTCAGATCATCAAAAAAAAATTTAATATTAGACAAAGATAACCTGAGCAAATACCAAATGCCATTTTTAAATGCTGATTAGGGCAGAGGTTAGGGTAACCCTGACCCTGATGATCATTTTTGTTTATTTAGGAAATAAACAATTTCTTTTTATGTAAAATATGCAAAAAGATAAGAAATCGGGAAGGGAGCAAATACTTTTTCACAGCACTGTGCAAACCATTTATTTGCAATTCCTTGATATTGTGCTGCTCACAACGTTACTTATCTTTGTTTCTGCAGCAGAGAAACCATCAGTAAGCCATCACACTGCAGCTTTGCTGTGCATGTTGTACCAAACAGTCAGAATGAAGAGTTTCCCTTTTTCAGCTTGTATATACTTGAGTGCAGCTTTAGCACATGTTACAATCAGTAAAAAAAAAGGTCACTCATATCATATACCAGAATAACTCATATATACTCTAATTTGTTTCTGAACAATGTGTGTTGTAATTTTTTTTTTCTCCTAGTGTCTTTCTTCTGTTTAAAGCATTAAATGGTTACTGGATATAGAACAGTCAAGACTCCCTGCTCTGCCCTTATAACAAACACATGCTGGAGCTGAGAGTTTAATGGTCTGGACTGCATTTGAACCTTCCACAACTGCTGCTGTATCGCAATTTCTCATAGTCCATTTTAATTAACCGAGAAGTAGGGCCATGGCTCCGTGCAGTGCCATGGCAAAGCCACTTGAACTGTAAACCACACTGGCTGGATTTGGGTTCTCAAGCTTCCTGGATTCAATTATGCTCTCCAAAAACTCTCAGGGCAGTCACACATCTCACAGAGCAACACTCTGAGATTTTCCAACACAGGCTAGTGATTACAGAAAACCTGTGAGTTGGCTGTCACTCCAAAATTATTGGTACCTTTGTACCATGTAAAACACAGTATTTGTACATTTATTTAAAGTAAAGCTACACCATTTAGGTTCTACTTAAAAATAAAGCACTCTCTTTTTCTTTTTGGAGTTCCTGCAACAGTTTAAAGGGAAAAACTGGAACAAAATGCCAGCACAATTCCAAAGAATGTCATGCTTACACTAACTGTTTTAAAGATGTGCTTTTGAGTTTGAAAGTGAAGGAAAAATTTGGCCACTCAGTTGTGCTCAAAGGTTTACATAACCTGGCAGAAATTGTGATTTTTTTTTTAGGCCATTTTTCAGAGAATATGAATGATATTCAGCCATTTATTATCACAGTGACAGCAGAAACTACCCAAATTACCCTGATCAAAAGTTTGCATATGCATAACACACACACACACACACACACACACACACACACACACACACACACACACACACACACACACACACACACACACACACACACGCGCGCAAAAAGTCAGTCTGTTTCTGCATGTCTTATCCAGTTTTGCACTGAAGATGTTGGATTCAAAGGCTCTGTGGGAGAAGATTGTTGAACTTTAACAGGAAAAGGATATAAAAAGACATCCATGGAATTCTGAACCAATCAGCAGTGTTCAAACTCTAAGAAGTGGAAAATGAGGGATTCTGCAGGAGCCAAGCCACGGTCAGGTAGACCAACAAAAATTTCAGCCCCAGCTGCCAGGAAAATTATTCAGGATGCAAAGAAAACCCACACATAACTTCAGTGACATACAGGACAGTGAAAAAAGTGCTGTGGCTGTTTCAAGATGCACTTGGAGGTACTTGAAGTAAAACGGGCTGCGTGGTCGAGTCACCAGAAGAAAGACGTTACTGCACCAATGCCACAAAGCAGCCAGCTTATGATATACCAACCAGCACAGAGACAAGCCTCAAAACTGCTGGAACAAAGTTATTTGGAGAGGAGTCAACAAGGTCTATGATGAAAAGCACACCATCCATGCTGTGAAACACGGAGGTGGATCACTGATGGTTTGGGGATGTGTGAGGTGCACAGGGAACTTAGTCATAATTGATGGCAAGATGAATGCAGCATGTTATCAAAAACTACTGGAGGAAAATTTGCACTCATTATACTGGAAGCTGCACATGGGACAAACTTGGATGTTCCAACATGGCAATGATCCAAAAACACAAGGCCAAGTAAACCTGTCATTGCTACAGCAGAAAAATGAAGGTTCTGGAGCAGCCATGACCTCAGTATCATTGAGCCACTTTGGGGAGATCTCACAGTTCATGCAAGACAATCCAAGAATTTAGAGGAGCTGGAGGCATTTAGCCAAGAAGCATGGGCAGCTTCACCATCTTAGCAAATAAAGTTCCTCAGTCACAACTACAACAGCACAAAAGACTTCCAGCTGTCACTGATGCTGAAGGAGGCGATACACGGCGTTGAGAACTAGGGTATGTGAGCCTTTAACTGGGTTAATTGGGTAGTTTCTGTTGTTCTGATTTTAAAAAGGCGAGCACAAGCGTGTGATAATAAATAAACCAACCACCAACCATGAGTGAAAGAGAAGTTTTTTGTTATCATTCAGATTCTCTGAAAAATGTCCAAAAAAAAAAATCAAATTCTGCCAGGGTATGTAAACCTTTGAGCACAACTGTATCTGCATACACTAGTTTTTATGTATGAGGCAGTGAATAGCTTTCCATTTAACATGTAGTGGTTCTTTAGAGTTACTGACAAATTAAATATTATGCATTTGGTACAAGGTGCAGCTGTTCTTTGACAGAGTACCCCATCAGTTCTTTACCAGTACAGTTACTCATTCTAGCCAAACTATAAAACTGTGCCTGTATCATCTCCCAGTTTCACAATAAACTTTATGGTTCTTTAAAAATCTCAGCGTTGGAAGCTACAAGCAAAGCATTTTCTGCATATGTATTTGTTCCAAAATAGGTGGACACACACACACACACACACACACACACACACAGGTTATCGTGTAAGAGTTACTGGTGTGACTGGATTTTGTGTCCATATGAGTTTTTGATTAAGACTAACAGGTCACGTTTCTGTGTAGGAGTTCTATGTGTTGGGATGGGTGGGGTGGTGGTTTTGAGGGATGAAAGGAAGGTTTAAACAAACGTATCCGTTCTTCCTGTTTCCTCTTTGGCACAGCGAGTTGCATGGTGGGGGTGGGAGTTGAGCGAGCAGCTGCAGGGGAGATGTGGGAGATGAGAGGTATCCCCCCGGGGCGGTCCAGGTCCCTGAAGACGCTCAGAAGCTCAGCAGTGTCTTGTTACCAGATGGAGATGAGTGAGGTGGGGTCAGAGGTGAGCAAAGTTTCCTCTTCAGTGTGGAGTACACAGAGAGAAGATAATGAGATCTGATGGATCCATTTCAGTTTGTTATTGTCCCGTTGAAAGCTTTCCGGGGTTCGCTGTAGCAGGAATTCAAAGCAGAATGTCTTTTTAAGGAGCAATAGCAACAAAGGTCGAATATTAAGTCAGCCTTGAGAATTTCTTTTTTTTTTACTATTTCATAGAAATGATTTTGCTGAAGTAAAGGCTCATGAATGATCAGCATTAAGGTTTGTGCTGCTTCAGTGTCATAGCTGGGGAGTAATGTGGGCATTCCAACACCTTCAGTTAATGAGAAATTAAATCTGTTCATTTTCTTGTGCTGCAGCCTAGCGTTGTTTCCGTGATGGCATGGAGACGCTTGCTCAGTAATAAGAAAATAATGATATCCCATGGCCTGCTTACACTCTCATACATGCTTCTTTCCTTTATCCCTGTGATGCAGTCATGTTGAAAATGGAAATAAAGTTTTGGCCACAGTACTCAGCATTTAGCTAGCACTGCAGAAGAGGAGCAAGTAACCTGATATGGGGTTGTAATTTTTGAAAAATGGGAGAAAAAAGGGGATAAAGTTAAAAAAAAAGTGTTTATTTTGCTGTAATGTGGTTTACTGATAGGATTTGACATCAAATGATCAATCAGTGAACCACACGATTCTGTGTCAGTGCTCATCATTCAGGATTGCTTGATTTTCACCTTTGCACCAGGCCTCACCGCGGTCAACCTGAAATAAAGCAATGGATGGAGGGCTGCCCTCACTAGTTTCAGAGGTTGGAACTCTCAGCCACTCTCCAAGTTTGTCTGTCATTGTCTGCACACATCTGCGCTCCCCTCCACCAATGAATGATTTACTGTTGGGCAGGTGCCTTAGCTCTACGAGTACATGAAGACTAAATGAGGACCACCAACAACAAAAGTAAGAGGACTGCAAGTCTCTCTGGTTGGATGGTAAGTGAAAGGGTGCAGACCTGCATGCAGGTAAAGTCCATAACATCTAAACCCAGTGAGTGGCAGGCTGGTTTACAACCCACCAAGAAATGAGAAGCTGGCTTTAATATCAAAACTTCTAACTTTTTCAATTTATCAGGCAACAAACATCCTTTTCTTGAAGTCATTATTAAAGTATAACCAATTGAAATTAAAATAGCTTTTAAGGAAGTTAGATTTCACAGGCTAGTGGGAACCCTGTTTAATGTCCTGTTATATTTCATTTTAGAGTTTTTATATTTTTCTGTACATGTTCCTGAATAATGCTTTCATGAACGGTTCTGCGAAACAAACTAAGGTGCACTAAATTGGTGTTATTAAAGGTTGCAAAGGGTGGAGTACCCACTTTGGGTCAAGGACAAGTTGCTGCCCCAAGTGGAGGTCCTGTTTACAAGTGAGGGGAGAAGGGAGTGGGAGACTGACAGACTGCTGTAGCATCTGCAGTGATTTAGACACAGCAGCAGTCTGTCGTGGTAAAGAGGGAGCTGATTATGAAAGGGACACTGTCGATTTACTGGTCAATCTACGTCCCCACCCTCACAAGCTTTGGGTAGTGCCCTAAAGAACGAGATCACAGATACAAGCGGCATCAAAAGGAGCTATTTGAGATTGTCTGGACATCTGAGTAGGATGCCCTCTGTGCGCTTCCTGGATGAAATGTTCCGGGTATGGGTGGAGGACCTAGGATAGACCAAGGACTCTGGAAAGATTATATCTCTCGGCTGGCCTGGGAACTCCTCTCTGTTCCCCTGGATAAGCTGAAGGAGGTGGCTGGTGAGAGAAAGGTCTGGGTCTTTCTGGGTCAGTGCAGGCTAAAGTAATTCTTTTCCCCATGCTGCACACTACACCTGATCTCAGGGTTCCCTCCACCTGCCAAATCTCACTTTAACCCCTGGCCATAGCTCACTGGGATGCAGTCAGACAAGTATTGTTCTCCTAGCAACCCCAGACTCATCCATCAGAGTGCCAGATGGAGAAGCGTGATTTATCACTCCAGAGAACACATCTCCAATCCTCTGGAGTCCAGTGGTGATGTGATTTACACCACTGCATCCAACGCTTTGCATTGTGCTTGGTGATGTAAGGCTTGGATGCAGCTGCTCGGCCATGGAAACCCATTCAATGAAACTCTCTACACACTGTTCTTGAGCTAATCTGAGGGCCACATAAAGTTTGGAGGTCTGTAGAGAGTGACTCTGCAGAAAGTTGATATTGTTCCCAATCACTTCCACTTTGTTTGAATACCACTAACAGCTGACTGTGGAATATTTAGTAGCAAGGAAATTTCATGACTGGAATTGTTGCAACGATGGCATCCTATCACAGTACCACACTGGATTTCACAAATGTTTGTAGAAGCAGCCTGCATGCCTAGGTGCTTGGTTTATACACCTGTGGCCGTGGAAGTGACTGGAACACCTGAATTCAATGATTTGGACGGGTGAGTGAATACTTTTGGCAATGTAGTGCAGCTCTCACTTAAACTTAATGATTCATAACTTTAGGCCCCAACACCATTTAAACAGGTGACCAAAACCACTTTAGACGTGTGTTTATCCTACAAAGCTGGACATTTTAATGTGAAAGTCTGGGGACTCGATTTTGAGTCAGTGGGCTACTACAGACATTGCAGTTTTTGCCACTGTTCCACTGGGTCACATGTTTTGCGTTTCTGTTTTTTTGCAGGTTTGTCCATGTACCTCCAAAGGCATCACTTCTGCAACACGGATAACACTGAGAGAAGGCTAAACTGAAGTGATAATTTACAGACTGATTTGCACATTTATCTGGCGACGCCAGAAAAGAAAGTGTTTTGCAAAGACATTAAAGCAGAGCAAAAACATCTAAATAATGCAACTGTTCAAAACAATGCAATTCAGAAAACATGAATTTTAAACAGAGAATTTACAAAGGAAACAAAATTAGTCTGCCTGGGTTCTTCTGACAGGTCCTTCCACAGTCAAAAAGTCCCAACTCCAGACATTTAAATTACTGACAGGCATTTGCAGGATGTCTCAGGGGTGAACGATATAATCAGATCTCCCTTTTTATCTACACAATAATGTCAACATTACCAGACTCCATATTAGTACAATAATTCAATAGAGCACTTTGCTCTCAGAGAGCAGGCTTGCGTTTCCTGGAGTAGAGCGGGAGAACTGGAGGTAGAGCCTTCAGTTATTAGGCCCCTCATGTGGATCCATTCTGTCTTTCAGTTTCTCATTTGTGCACCCCACCTCCTTCCCATCTCCACCCCACCAAATCACTCAGAACTTATCCAAACCACCATTTTCACCACCACCAGCATCTAGAACAGTGTTTCTCAAATAGTGGGGCGCAGGGTCATGCCAGGTGGGACACGAATTACCGCAAAGAAGAGTCATGCGGAACAAATGTTGAACATCGGATTAATTCTCACAGCGAACGAGGAAACGTTAGCAGGTACGTTAGCATACTGACTACCCCACACACACACACACACACACACAGACACACACACATACACACACACACACACACACACACTGAACTGAGCTTTGTATTGGGCGTGAAAAGATTTCGTCCAGTGAGGTGCGGCATGACGGAGAAAGTTTGAGAACCCCAGTCTAGACTCTGGGGGGGTTCTGTCCTAAATCATATCACAGGATTCTGTTCTGCCATGATTGGTCATCACAGTCTAATTGTCAAATAGGTTGATTAATTTCTGTATCACAATAAACTGTGTTAAATTCTTCCAAATGATCTCTCCTTATTGAATTGAATTCCACAGCAGTCTGACCATTGCCACAGAGAACGGCTTATACAAAGGTTTGTTTCAGTTGTTTCATTGTTTCAGTTTTCCCTACATTTACTCTCCCATTCAGCAGGAGCATTTGCTGGAACTCCTTTCTGTCCATTCAGATGACCCAAAAACGTTTGAATATTAGTAATACGTTCAGCCAGAGTGCCGACCTGAGTTGGGTGTATTTGCTTAATCCTGTTAATCTATTTGATAGCGCAGTGGGGAGGGGCCCCCAAGGTTCTACGGAGACCCTGATTGGCTGTGATGTCATCTGTTTCTGCTGCTTAACTGGGCTTTGCCTTTAAGTGCTTTCCAGTATGTTTGGAGATCAAAAGCCAAACTCGCCAGAGCAGCTTTAATCACCTCCTCTGCTAGGGGCAGGTGTGTGTGTCTGTGTCAGTGTGTGTGTGTGGCATTGGTTGTGTGGTACGGATATGCAAAGAGTTGCTGGCATTTCCAAAGATAGCCAGGCTGACATTTCTATTGACTTTGATGTTGATAATCCCTCACAAGTTCCCCAAAGCTAACTGATATTTTGTGTGTGTGTATGTATGTGTGCATGCGTGCGTGCGTGCGTGTGTGTGTGTTTGCATGTGTGTGCACAGCCACAAAGCAAGTGTGTATTTACTGGCAGGTTGTTCGGTCAAAATCAAGTTTATCAGTGTTTACCTATGAAAATGTTCCAGATTGGAAGGTAAACAGTTTTTTCCCGTGAGATTTGAATCCAGAATAACATCAAGGCTGATTTTTCATTTACCGGCTTTGATCCTTATAATTTCCCCATGGACACATCACAGTTAAAGGGCATGACATCACTGTTTAAAGGGCACTTTAATGCTTCGTTCTTTTCTGTTCAGACGTGGGAAGTCAAAAGTGGAAATCACCTCATCGTGATTTGTGTATTTAACATGAGAAAATGCAAATGGAGTATTTGTTTACTTCTGTGAGTGTGTGGCCAGATGTTTTCTTGGCATCACACTAGGAGCAGCCATTTAACAACTCCAACCTCTTAAGGAGGAAATTTGGCTTAACACATCATGTTATTTTAGTGTAGTTTTTCTTCCACAGCATGCACAGGTTCATAAATCCTTTAGCCCAGTGTTTCTCAAACTGTAGGGTGTGCCCCACTGGTGGAGCAAGGGTCATGACAGGTGGGTTGCGAACAACCTGGTTGAAAAGTCACGCGGGACAAATGTTGAACATCGGCTTAATTCTGACGACAGAACAAGGAAGTAAAGTTAGCATATGTTAACAGGTACATTAACAGGTTTGTTAGTACAGCGACTAGCAAAATTCTTGCAAGTAATGCCAGTCCTGCCTTAAATAGGCTCCACATGTTGGGTGGAGCCTATTTAAGCTAAGTACAGGGACGCAGGGGCAATACAGTCTCACTGTACATGGCACGACTGGGCACAGAGTTCGAGATAATTGTTCTCCATCGAATCATCCTATCCCAAAGGACAAACAAACAATCCGACAGAGGGCATGATTGTGTGTGTATATATCCACACACACACACGCACGCACACACGCAAACAGCACCAAGTCGCAACTAACAGTCACCTCGGGGTGTTTTATATTGTAAGGTTAAAAACCCTGCGATCATTACAGAGAAAACCCAACAGTCAAACCAACCCCCAAAGCATTTGGCAACAATGGGAAAAACTCCCTTTTAACGGGAAGAATCCTCCAGCAGAACCATGCTCAGGGAGGGGCAGTCATCTGCTGTGACCAGTTTTAGGCTCTTTACCATACAATATATAGCAGTTTGAGGTGACTGTGTTTGTGATTTGGTGCTATATAAATAAAACTGAATTGAATTGAATGAATGGATGCCTTACAACCAGTACAATGGAGCAGCCCCGGTTTGTCAGGGATTATATTGTACCACATTTTCAGCAATCCAGTCCAGCTAAAACATGAATCCCTGTAAGGTGAACGGGCACCTGTATTCTCCCCGGACTCATGTTTACTTTTTCTTCTGTTTTCTCTCTGTTTGTCAGTGATAGGCAAGGCTCAGGATGCCTTTCTATCTGGCTTTCCTTAATCTAAATTCAATTCTGCAACATTACTCACATAAAGATGGTTGTAAACTGAATAATTCAACCCAAGCTTTCCCAGTGTTGGTCTGTTCATATGTACACAAAAGAGGTGGTGTTGGGAGCATATGGCCAGTCAAAATTATTGGCTGGTCTACTGGAAGCAGAGCAGAACATTTGAAATTAAAGAGTAACACTGAAGATTACAATGATGCTTGTCAGTTTAGAAGAGTTATAAGATAAGTTATAAGATAAGATAAGTTATAGGTATAGAATATAGGTTACCATGGTGATGTACCCTGGTAAGTAGCGAACCCCTGCTATGATACTGAAAACCCAGGGTTAAACCTGGCATTAACCTTGCTAAACCCCAAATCCTGCTTTGTAGTCACAGTTCCTTTGCAATCAGTATCTGTTCATCAACTCATCATGTTGCAGTGTGTCTGTGCTGTGCTCTTCAGTCACTCTCTGTCAGATCGTTCTGTCAGGTAGTCCTAGGCTGAGTGATTTACACAGTTTAGCTTGCTCCACATGTTCTTTGCTTTGATGTAATTCTTCTCAGCACAGCAACACACCTTCCTGTTGCTCTTCCTGTGACTCCAGTCCACTGTCAGCCTGCCTCAGCCATCAGTCTTCTGTCCTCTCATCTGCCTGCTTGCTCAGTACCATTGGCCAATCACATCCTCACCCAAACATGTGAGTTTTGGCCTTTTTGATTTATTACCTTTATTATCTTGCTTTTTGGGGTCCAACATTCTTAAACATAGCAAATTTACCATGGGAAATGTACAGTGAATAAATTTACACATCAGTTTCCACAAAGGGAGATCATTAAGGCGGAGATAATGGGCACATTATCAGATGATCAGTACAGTGATATGCAAGACTCCAACAGGCTGAAATCCAGAAGAAGGCTTTCTTCCACTGAGAGGAAGAGTAGACCAAACAGTGTGAGGTGGCCAAAAGATTTAAGATTCACAGGTAAGACTGTAAGACGTTTTGGATTCGGTCTACATGTTGATATGATAGCTAAAGAGTTTCATCTAGCTCATGTCTACCTTGTAAACTGGTTACATCCTCATTCCACATTGAACTGTCTTTGTCTTTGTCAGAGGCTAAAGGAAATGTGTTATTAGCCCCACAGGAGGGTGAGGCACCAAAAGACTGTCACAGACAGTGTATCTAATCAACTGACAGCAACAGTAATGACAGCCTGGTGTGAAAATACGGTCTTCTTTTTCACTCTACCTCCATTATGTCTGGATCAGTGAGGACACACCCGTGTTATGCTGGATTCAGAATACAGCATACGTCTGTCTGATAAGATGCTTCCTGTATCAGGTTAAGTGACTGTAGTGTTGTCAGTTCTTGCTAGGACTTGACTGAGGAACATGTTGGTCACTGACCAATCATACTGTCATAACCAGCATGATGTCATTAGGAAATTTCCTAATGACATCAAGCTGCCAAGTGCTGACTTCATGGTGCAGGAATGTAAACATACACTTGCATCCAAAGCTGTGTGTCTGACATGTCTGTAACCTTAGCTTTCACTTCAGTAAGTTATGCACAAAGGAGCACTCTTCTGGAAATTGTCAAGGGAAGGGAAGGAATATATTGGGTTTTGAGAAGCATAGAAGAGGCAGCATTGGTTGTCATCTTCTGTTGCCAGGGCCAGAAAGTATAATTAGTGAATATTATGAGTTTGTCAACCCTGAGACGACAAAATGAAAGAGAGCTAATATTAACTCTGCTTGACATCAAGTTTTCTATCTAACCCCTCCCCCCGTGCCAAACCTGAAGCAAAATGAAAATGGAGATTTGGAATGAAGTGGAAGGGTTGATTTTGAACCTTGAAGGCATCCACACAAGACACAGTGTGCACATTGAGTTGCTTTGTCAATGGCAGTTGGTTTTTAGTGGACTTCAGTTGCCTGGAAAACCCTCCAATGTATTTATCACCCTGTCACCTGTAAATCAATCTTACTGTAACAAACAGGGCCACACAAACACGACAACAAGGGAAACGCTTAACTAAACCAATTACAAAACTTTTTATTTGTAAAAATAAATGTAACAAAGGCACGACTGTTACTTCCTTTGTTACCCTAGAAATTCATAACAACACATAACATGATATTAACCACCTAATTTTTAGTTTGTAAGGTTTATGTAGCTGTTATCCACTTGTCCTGTTAGTGTGACCTGCACTCAGTTATTAGATGATTTTCCTTCAGTGTACATATATAAACTTAGGTCATATACCACTTGGGCTTCCTGGTACTATGGTTGAATTGAATATAATTGAATTGAACTGAAATCAAGTTAAATTAAATACAATTCAGTTTCATTTGTGTAGCACCAATGAAAATACAACAATCACAACAACAGTCACCACAAGGTGCTTTATATTTTGAGGTAAAGACCCCCTGCGCTCCAACTCATCCTACTAACATCCATCCATCCATCCATCCATCCATCCATTCGCTTCTGCGAATCCTGTTCAGGGTCACAGGGGGGCTGGAGTCTATCCCAGCTGTCATACGGCGAGAGGGAGGGTACCCTGAACAGGTCGCCAGCCTGTTGCAGGGCCAACACAGAGAGACAGACAACCTTTCACACTCACGTTCACGCTGTCATTCACATCTATGGGCAATTTAGAGTAGCCAATTAACCTAACCCCAGTAAGTGCATGTCTTTGGAATGTGGGAGGAAACCGGAGTGCCCGGAGGAAACCCACACAGACACGGGGAGAACATGCAAACTCCACACAGAGAGAGGGAGAGGCCTGGGCCAAGGTGGAATCGACCCCAGACCTTCCAGATGTTATTCTAGCTGTGAGGCAGCAGTGCTAACCACTGCGCCACCATGGCATCATCATGAAATATATGGATGACACTGGGCTCATCTTAGAAGGGGATGAGACAGCATACGAGGCTGAGGCAGCAAAACTGTCACATTGGTGTTCAGTGAACAATCTGACACTGGATGTTCTAAAAACCAAGGACCTTGTTATGGACTTCAGGAAGCACCAGCAAGACCAAACCCCATTGAAATAAATGGTGAACATGTGAACATGATCAGCACAATCACAGGAGACCCCTCCAGGAGACCAAGTTATCCTGCCCTAACTTGTTTGACCTGCTAGACTCTAGACGGCATTTCCAGTCAATTAAATCACTCACCACCAGTTTCTTTCCTTGGACCATCCGAGAGAAGATTAGTGTAGTAGTAAATACAGCTGATTATGAAAGACAAATCTGAGCAATAGAAGTACTGGAATTAAAAACAACAAAAAGTTCTCGGATTTTCAGAACTCACCTTTAAGAACTTATGAGACTTTGTGAGGCGTAAGGAGTAGGGCAGAAAAAAAATCTTGTTTTCCGAGCTAATGTAACTATTTCCATGAAGGGGTGAGAATTTCCCACAAATATTCTCTAGTGCACAATAATTCCTCACCACCACAGCAAATCATTCATCTAAATGGTGCTTTAGCAGTCTGAGTAAAAAGCTTTCATAGCATTTGCACTGCTGTTCAAAGATATGCTGACAATTGAGATCTGCTAACCAGTGTGGATTCAATTCTTGGTATCTGTTCAGTTCAGTACTGGACAAAACTAATGGACCCTGGATGGAAGAAGAAACAATATTCTAATATAATCTTTAACTAGCACACAAATGCTTAACTAAACTACTTAAGAAGAGTCAATACTTTATGTCTGCTGATTGTTCAATAACCAACATGAACATTTGTATCAAGCCAACACTAAGTAAATAAAACAAACTGTAATTTCAGGAGACATGTATGAATGCTTTTCTATTATCATAAGTGGTAGCACAAACATTAAAATAAGCAGTATTGCAAAAAAAAAAAGCAGAGTACAGTTACACAGCGTGACCAGCTCTGCACTGCATCCATATATTAGTGAGGCCTGACAGCAGTCGTGCTAGTCTAAGCTTGTCTGCTGTTGTCTGTGTTCCGCTCTGCAGCCTGAATGAACAGGTGTTGGAGTCAGCCACTGCCAGCACAAGGCTCTTATCAGAGGAGGGTGAAGGCCCGGTGCCTGATCAGAAATGAGTGGTTTCTTAGACAGGTCATCTCCTGCTGTAGGAAGCCCTGTCATCTGATAAGCTGTGTCCCAGCCTCTCACCTCTCTTTTATCCCACCCCCCCCACCACCTCCCACTACCCTGTTCCCTCCACAGTCCGTAATACCTTCAGACACGTCCTCCCCACCCGCCACCCTTCTACTTTTCTCTGCTTAGTTCAAAGGAGCTATTCTTTCTGTAGTGCAATGCACTATTCTCAAGTGATTTGCAGGAGGCAGTCGAGCTCATGACAAACCCAATCTACTGTGACATATTAACATGTATGTTGGAGCCACATGATCAAACACACAGTTACATTCACTTCTACTTTGAACATGGCACTGCTGTCACCTCGTGCCCATTTTCTTTTTTGTGTTTTTGCTTCTCGTTTGATTTGATTTGTGCTGGAATCCAAAAAGTGTTTTCTGTGCCTCAAATGAATATGTTCTTAAAAGAATGGACATTTCTGAGCTGCAGACATGCAGACATGTCATCTCACAGGAGGAGACACATGGTGACTTTTGCAAAAGGTCAGAAAAGCCAGAGTAATTACCCTGTTAATGGCACACAACAAGACAAAAGGAGCGGACTTAAATGCACCATAGCATGATTGCTGCTGAAAGTCTCCTGTCTGCCTCTTGCTGGACTCTGCCTGTTTCTGCAGGTTTTTCAGGTTGAGATGATTCTGTTGGTTTTTTAATATACTGCAATGCATATTTCAAATAATGCAGTTTTTCATAAGATTAGCATAAAATATACTCAAACGATAAAAATAACGCTCCCTGCCCTAATGGAATGATTAAATACTGTGTTGCACCACACACTCATTTCTTAATCACACGTCTTGATCATTGTGATTACTAAAAGAAAACTCGAGATGGCTGAGGTGCTAAATTACAGGTCAGATGCAAACAGGAATGAAATGAATGATGGGAATGAAAGCATGCCTGAGGTTGGAACTTTAACTGTTTAAAAGGATTGATGTTGCTAGTTTAATGGAAGGTTCTTAGGTTCCATAGGTTATAGGAAACCACAGTCAGACTGTTGATCAGATCTGTTACTTCTTTTTTCTGCAATAAAATTAAGATCAGTGAGACATTAACCAACATTCTGTCTTTCAGACATAGGCTGATTATAATTTCATGTTCCTTGTAGATTCATTTCGGCATAGCCTCAAAACTGACTGTAAGCAAAAGATGCATTATGGGCATTGCCCGTTCTTGACTCTCCATGTGGGCAGCCTGAGGTCCATCGAAGTATCTTTCCAGGTCCAAATCATCACATGCATCTGGACATTATCTTTTTTTTCTGGTTTTTTTGCTTTTGTTTTGGGGGTTATTTGGTGGTACAGTTCTGTTCACAGAAAGAAAGTCCTGGGTTCAAATCCTGGCTCTGGGCGTTCCTCACACAGTTCCTCATCCCCTTATAGTGGTGGCGGTATTTGAAGGCTGGAAGGGCAGCAGGTCATCGCCAGATTGTGGTCACTCTTGTGGGGTAACTTGGCGGTCTCATTTGTTTCATCTGTTGGTATTGACTCTATTCTCCATCTGCCTAGAACACTGGTCCTCAGTTCCTTGTCCATGTCGTGTTCACCAGCGTTCCAGCCTCCATTGCCAAACCACCCATTGAAGGACCTACCTGCCACCTGGAAATCTAAGTGAGGAGACACCTGTGTGCCCACTCTCCTTCCCACTACTCACCGGCCCAGGCTGTCTTCCCTGGTCTCCACGCCCTCCGTGTCCAGACACACTGCTAATCTAGTAAGACTCACCATCTCACATTTTCCACTCCAACCACCTCCTCAATTTGGATTCCACTAACCCAGGGGTCGGCAACCCGCGGCTCATCCAGGCTTAATCTGCGGCTCTGTGCGGCTCACGGAAGTAAATTATAAGTATCCAATTGAAGTGCATTTTATTTTTGTCAGTTCGGTTTTTGTTGTAGTTTTAAGTTGGAACATTATTGTGATCTTGAAATATTAAAATAAAATCATTTTATTTATCTATTTATTTATTTTCGTTTCTCAATATATGCGTCACTCGCGGCGGCTATCAGCTTCCGCTAGTATTTGCGGCTCTAACTGTTTTGTTTTCCGTGGAAACCGGGTTCAAATGGCTCTTTCCGGATTACAGGTTGCCGACCCCTGCACTAACCTCTCTCTCCTCCCTCTGACTGCAGACCCCTCATCAGTGCTGGCTGCACCACATTTCCCTGTTTACGGTTTGTTCAATAAAGACCCATTCACTGTTCACTGTGCCAGATCTGAATTAAGTGTCTGCTTCCATTATGTCAATGCTAGGTTAACTGGTGATTCTATATTGAGTATAGGTGTGAATGTGAGTGTGAATTGCTGTCTGTCTTGTTGTGTTAGCCCTCCATCAGACTTTCGACCTGTCCATGGTGTACCCCACCTATGACAGCTGGGAGGCTCCAGCACACCGTGAGCCTGAATAGGATAAGCCTACTGCTTTGTGACATTGCAGGATGCTCAGCCTTGTGTTGAAAGCATATGTAAATGTTACTACTTTCATATTTGGAGTAACAGAAAGGACTGCAGGTCTTGCAGAGCTGTTACAGTGTGGCACAGAGCACAGTCATAAACAAGAATAAAAGTTACAAGAATAAGTATATGAAAATTTCTAAAAGAATCCTCATGCATACCACATAAGACTTAATGTGTCCACTAGTTGTTACAGCTCTTCTTTTATCAAATAAGAAGAAACTGTTGTCGACAAAACTGAGCAGTTGCTTCTCTGTTGTTGGAGTAGAACCACCTCAAACTGTGCTTAAGGACAGTAATAAACATTAGAGCATTTCAAATGTTATGCATTTATTTTAAAATGTATGTTTTTTTCAGAGTTCTCACAGTTAGGAAGTACGAACTGTACTCTCTTTTCTTCCTCTTTGACTGGAGCAGTGATCCATTTACAGGCCTCCATTTCATTACGGAGTGCAGACTGCAGCTGCCCAGACTCATGTTACAGACCTGCATTTAGACCTCCTCTCCTCACTGGGAATGCACAGGGAGAGAGGGGAACAATGGGGATTGTGGGTGGAAGTGAGATGAGACACCAGAGCTCCACTCTGACATTTTACACTAGAACAGTCAGGCTGTGGTCATGTGACTGTCTGAATTCTGGAATTGAAGCACTTTCACATCATGCAGTGTTAGAGGAGTCAGATTTGTAAGTTTAACAGTATTGGATGTGCTGTCACAGTGCCCACTGAGGACATTCACCCAACAAGCCAGATCATCCAGTGTTCCTTGGTGTGTCCTTCTTGGACCTGTAGAAACACAAGTTTGGGAGCCAAGAAGAACGTTACTGAATTCATTCTAGATCAAGGATGCTTTAAAAGCAAAGAGTCTATGAAGATGCGCTGCACTAAGTTAACTTATTTAAATAAGTAAATAAGTTAACTTATTTACTTCCTGCTCCTGCAGTTTTCAGTTGTTAATGAGCTGTTGGAGGGTCACACTGTGTTCAATTTTTATTTTAGCATGTGACATGACCTTTGCATAGACTGTATCTAAAAGATGGCTGTAGCCACTATGACATCACCTGTTACTTTTGGACTTCACATTTTGAAGCCTCAAAGTCAGCATTGTGGTCACTGTCTTGTTTTTGTTTGCTTCTTTTTTTCACTTTAGTTTCTTGGTTGTGTGTACATATACATATGTACATAAATACACACATAAGGGCCACAAACCATTATTCTCTCTTTAGCCCTCCTGACTGATTTTTCTCTGGTTTTTCTCTTAGTTAGTGTCGTTGTCACTACAAGAATAGCACATCCTCGTGTACTGTCACCAGAAGATTTATTGTGTCTCCCAGTACAGTCTCAAGAGTGTAGAGAAGGTACCAGGAGATGAGCTGTTACTTGGGAAGAGGTGGAAGGGCATCAATCCAGGAACAAGAGGAGCTCTGCTAAGATGACCTCCAGCAGGCCACTCATGCATTTTTCAATTCATTTCAATTTTATTGATATAGCGCCAAATCACAAAAAACAGTCACATCAAGGAGCTTTATACTGTAAAGTAAAGACTCAACAATGATTACAGAGAAAACCCAACAGCCAAAATGAGCAAGCACTTGGTGACAGTGGGAGAGAAAATCTTTTAACAGGAAGAAACCTCTGGCAGAATCAGGATCAGGGAAGTGCAGCTATCAGCTGCCACCGGTTGGAGCTGAGTGGAGGGAGACATGCTGTGGTAGAGAGCCAGAGATTAATAATAACTAATGATTAAATGCAGAGTGTGGTATAAACAGAGTGAAAGAGGTGAATGAAAAAGAAACAGTGCATCATGGGAACCCTGCGCAACCTGTGCTCACAGACCAGCACCATGCATCTCGACTGGCATTCACCAGAGAACACCAGAGCTGGTGGGTCTACAGCCGCCACCCCGTTCTCTTCAGAGATGAGAGCAGATGTGAACGCGTGACAGACATGAAAAAGTCCAGAGATGCTGTGGCATATCCATGACCTGTCTATATAATAAAATGCTAATATCTTCTTACCCAATAGATAAGACTTCATTTGAAAGGAGTGAGAAATAGGCCAGCAGCAGTCTGGCTGGTATCGGGGGTTTAAACTGATCTGAATGCAGGTGTGAGGTGGTCACCATCAGCTGATGCAAATGTAGTCAGTAAGGACAAAATACAGTAATGTTTTGAGGTTTGTTAGGAACTGGAAATGGCTGAAAAAAATGATGTCACCATATATAATATGGAGGTTATGGTGTGACTGTATTTTCAAAATAGAGGCATGCCATGAGAATTGTGTATGGTGTGTATTTTACCATCTGGAACACCTTCTGTTATGCTCCTGGGACTCCTGGAATTTCTAAAGCTGCACCAAGAATACAACAAAGACCCCCTGACCCCCTTCTTCTCTCAACACCCTCGTGGGGCCTGGCTGTCCTCTTTGAGAAGCACTTATCAAAAGGAATGTCGGTATAAGCGCGCAAACAGGTGGGCAGTAACCATCCGTCGCCTGTCGAGGTTAAATCCTTCCAGTTGGGTTTAGAGAAGGCGGCCGGTCTGCCTGTCTGCTCGCAGCTGTTGCAACACTACCGCCACTTGCAGCAATGAAACAGCCCTGCCCTCATCTTCCCACACCTCTCAACAGCCTGTACCACTCTCTCAGCCATTTTCTCACGCCTCTCCTCCCTCTTGATTAGGCCGCTTGGCTGTAGTCCTGTGACTTGTGGATAATATGTGGTTATCTTTCATCCTGCCACTGCACTGACAAGCATCCGTATCACATAGCATGGCGCCGGATGTTTCAGCACGCAGGAGGGAAAGGCTTCTGTGTGTCAGCGTGTGTGGAAAGGGAGGAATGTCCCTCACCACCCTCATGGCTCCAGAGAAGAGACCACAGGCAGGATGTTGTGTCAAGAGCTTATAGCTGTAGGCTGATCATAACTGACTTCCACTTCTGTAATTGCAGTATAATTACACTGTGTGCGTTAACATGTGTAATTACATTCTGTCCCTCAGATTTTTGCATGTGAGGCTCTGCAGCTGACCTGTGTGAGTACTAGAGGAACGCTTCTCTGCCTGTACAGAAACAGACTGGTGTCTGAGGTAACTGTGATCCTTCTCTGCCAGCGTTTTTATCCAGCTCTGCTGTGCTGCTTACCCCCGAGGCTCAGCTACCCATGTTACAATACAGCCATCCATCATCCTGTCAAAGCACAGAGATGCAGGAAGCCAAAAAATCTACCTAGAGCAACTTCCAAACCGGTTTCACCCGAGAAACACTCAGGAAGTTGATTGATTGATTGATTGATTGATTGATTGATTGATTGATGTATTGATTGATTGATTGATTCCAGGTTCAATGACATTTTTAGGGTGTTGTCATAAATTTGAATTTCTTAGTACTGGCTGTCTTTAGTCATTTAAACAAACATCAAACAACCACCAAACAAAAATAACACTAGTTATAATGTTATTATTAATTATAACTGACATCATTTAATTTTCCAAAACATCATCAGCAATAACATCAAAAACAAAAACAAAAGCACCAACATCAACAACAAAGTGCTCATCGACTGAAATAAGTAATACTAAGTATCAAATGTAAGATCACAGAATACTGACAGATGCACCGCCGGCTTCCACCAATTCAAAGAGCAAACAAAGCAGAAGTCATACAGTGTTCCAAATGTTTTCATGCACACAGTTTTAAATCTTTACTATATGAAAAGTTCACTCATCAATCATCCTTACTAGATGTTATCAAGAACACTGGCTTCTTGGCAACATTATGAATGGGTTTTCAATAATTGCAGCCAGCTTTTCATCTCAGGCTGACAGATTAGCAGTTTCTTATCTTTCACCTGTTTCCTTCTTTTTCTTCTGCTCTTTTCTTCTTCTTGTTTTTTTGGGGTTTTGTTTTTTTTGGTTTTTTACCTGAGCCATAGTCTCAGGTGACACAGCATTTATCACCTCTGTTATTGTAGCCAACGACTTTTTTAACCCTGCCCACTCCAGAAGAAATCTTAGGCAATGTGCTGCTTTTTTGTCTTCCTCCTCAGACGTTTTTGTTGTTGCTGTTTTGCTGTAGCAGGCTTCATAACTCAGCAGGATCTAGAAATCACTTCTCTAATCTCATGGAATGACTCTTTGACAGTCCTGCTAACACGTGTTCAACAATCCTTCTTCCTTCTTCACCTTTGAGTCACTTTTTGTGTGCGTCACTGTGGATGATTTGAGAGACTGTACACGAGTGTTAAGATTTGTATCATTCATTGGATGCCAAGTAGAGAGGTCGTTTAGTGGCCACCCAATGCTACAGAACAGAAGTGGGACCAGTGTCACATGTGTCCTGAGGTCTGCACATAATAGGCTGGGAGCATGAATGTACTGCGTAGCAACATATATTAAACACTTTTTCCTGATAAGGTCACTAAATCAAAGGTTGAAAGGTTATTTCTCTTTTTTACAGTCGTTGGCAGTAGGGTTTAATATTTTTCCCGAAAATGACATGAATCAAATCCCGGGAAATGACGAGCCATTTCCCGGGAATCCCGGGAAAAAGTTTATTTATTTATTTATTTTAATTAGGCCTTCTGTAGCCTGTGTCGGCCTTAACCTATTGTGATATTGTAGAGGTAGCTTTCCAGCTATGTCCTGTTATGCCCAGTAGGGGGTAACGTCGGCTTGATTAATGCAATAAAACCTACATCTCGGCATTTGAGTGCTCGAGCTATGCGGTGTTGTATCGTTCCTCAACACTCCCTTAACAAATATAATTCAAATATTCCTCCATTGTACATGGAATTATACCAAGATATTTTACAACTGCTGGTGCAAAACAATACGGTTCATCTCCACAGCATTGATAATGGCTCAGCCACGCTGTCGTGGCGACATCTGTTGCACTATATCTCCACCAGTGGAACGCTGTAATAGTCATTGAAAAGTTAACTACCGTACTACACTATAATATGGCATAACACAGGGCCTTGAGTAATGCACTACGACTTGGTCATTGCCATTCTGGCAACAGCAAATTTATAACACCGTGTCTGAGGGTTAAAGTAGGTTCGCTGTGAATCGTCTTTTGAAAAACTGGCCAATCCTTATAGCCTAAAAAATATACATTTTACTCAACTCCATTTTAAAAGCGAAATATGTTAAAGCAATCTATTTCATGATAATTTCTTCACACATTAGGCCCGTATCCTAATTCATGATTGTTAGTAAGCGGCTGCAAACGAGGAAAAGAAACACTCGAAGTTAAACAGATATTTCTTTATTGTTCAGGGCAGGCATATTTTATAGGCTATATAATGCAATATAACAATATATAATAATATAAAATTATATAATACAAAATACCTTAGGGTAAACACATTGCCTACGATTTTAACAAATTAAAGAGGAAAAAAGTACAACTGTGTAATACCTCTATTAAAACGCTTGAGATGAAGAGGCTGAAGCCTTAAACGGAGGCTGAACATGCCTGAAATGAAGAGTAATGCTTTTCGCATTAAACGAACCCTTCTCTCAATATTTCCTTAAATTTAACATTCTGAAGCTTTCTTTTCTTTCTGAAAGTCAAATCGACGCGCGCGACTTTTTTCCCGGTTTCCCGTCTAACGTTTCCCGGGAAACGGGAAATGGTTCTGATCGCATTTCCCGGGAATCCCGGATCCCGGGATTAAACCCTAGTTGGCAGCCACAGGAATGTGTGAAGAAATGTGGATGGAGATTTGGAGACATGGACAGACAAAGCTGCCTGCAAGTTTTATTAGCACTGCTCTCCTTCCTCCACAATAAATGCCTCTATATTAAATTCTTTTCTACCTTCCTCTCTGCCTCTCAAAGTAAAGTAGTTCAAGTTCCAGCAGGGGGGATAATGTTTCTGAAACACTGCCATGAGGCATCACAAAGCTTTTATTTGCTTTCCTCTAACACATCTATCTGCAGGCACTACTGAAACAGGTCTGAATTTACAGTGATCATTAATTCAGCCCATGGATATAAATATGCTCAGTTGTATTCTTTGATGCAGAACTTTCGTGGAGTATAATTACAGCTTACTGAACCTACAGGAAGAGTAAGTGGTGTACAGTGTTGTGTGCGCTTTGCTGAATGATATCATTCACAGTGGTCTCCTGTGGGAGAGGCTTGTCCTAGATTTAGTCCAGTATATTGTTTCACTTGATGTTGTTTTTGTCCTCACTCAATTCACTGAGGACTTCTGCTGCAGCATCACACGCAGATACAGGCCTCAAATGTAAGGTCAGCCTTAAAGTGTGGTGTTTTGTGTGTCTGTACAATAGTACAGTATACAGGCAGAATAGATTTGAACTGCCAGAAACGATCAGTAATTATTTAAGCAAACGACAGATTTTCAGTCCAACCTAAATGGTAGGATCCACATTTCACTATGGCTGTATCTGCACCTTCTTCTGCATTTGATGGCAATGAACAGGAAGATGTAATGATGATGGAAACTCACACTAAATGAGTCACAAAGTGAATAGATAATGTGATTCATGTCCAAAAGTTCAGAGAATCATGAGTATGATGAGTATGATGAGTATGATGAATATGATGAGTATGATGAGTACTGGTTTCCACAAAGTCTGATGCTTCAGGGTTTTTTTAATCTTTTTCTCAGACGTTTCTATGGAGTTTCCTGGCCATGGACACAAATTTTTAATGTTTTGTCTGGATGGATGGAAAGACAGATACATAATAGCATACTGTGGTAAACAGAGGAGTTCAGTGGCTGCAAGGTGCCCAGGACCTGTGGCTGCAAACTAAACCTAAATCACCCCTACACCTCCATGCTTGCCAGCTGATATACTGTGTTTGTTTTTCTTGTTCATTGCTGGTCACACATCCTAATCTCATTTTACATCCTCTATAATGACAATAAAGGCATTCTATTCTATTCTATTCTGCACCTCCCCTTTGCTGTACTTTTGTCTGTTTAAAGGACATTGTTCAACGAGTCTTGTGGTTTGTTCAGTGAAAACTTTGCAAACCTAATCTGTGCTGCCATTTTTAGATGGAAAAGGCTTTCTCCTGGCAAACCTTCCTGTTATAAACTTTGACATTAAATATGATAACTGAGACCTGTAGAGTCCGAGATGGAGCTCTTGGGTTTGACCTTGTGGTAAATCTGCTGGGACATCCACTGCTGGGAAGATTGTGGCATTGTGTTCACACTTCCTCCAGAGAAGCAAACTTCCAATGTTTCCACTTTTATAATGCTCGCTGATGGTCAGTTAATCAAGTGCATTTGATTAGCAGCACCTGGCTGCTACTTACCCTCTTAATTACTATGGAAGCAGCCCTCCGAGGCTCATCTTTAAATATGAAAAAAGAGGTGACAGTGTGTGTTACTAATAACGTATCAAGGAAAATGTCAAATAAAATGTGGGGTTACTCATAGTACTGAACCTACAGAGAACTATCAGCTGAATGTGCAGCTCTACTAACCAGTGCAGAGACGTATCTGAGTTTCATTGCTCGGATGTCAGCTTTCAACTTTTATAGAAAAGTATCTGAATCCATAGTTCTGTTATTTGTAGTTTTGTCTGTGGTGTTATGGTTTCTTTACAAATCCTACTAACTGTGTTACTTTGTCTCCTGGTGTAATTCATTAAAAAAGGGAAGTCTGTCTTTGTTTTTGAGTTTTAAATTCTCCATTAGAGTAAACCTCCGTCGTCCCTGCCTGCCTCCACAGCAATGAGCACATGAATATCTAGTAATGACTTATTGATGTTCAGTCTAACTTTCTCTGCTTCAGGATTTTTCAGGTCTCTAGATGACCATAATAAAGGCAAAACGTTTGAAGATGAGCAGTACACCGTGACATGTTTGAAGTTCATCATCAGGTAAAATACAAAGGCGTTTTGTGAATGGTGTGTTGAATTACTTATGCAGCGTGCTCTCCGAGCTCTTCACAGTGCTTTTGGATCTAAGACATTCCTGATCCACTGCATACCTGATGCATGGGTAAATGATTGTTTTATATCACAAATAGATGCTCAGAGAATAAGAAGAGCCTGAAAGTTCAAAGAGGAAAACATTACATCAAACCCCATCTGTAAGCTACATATACACCTGAGTAACGATTAAAGCAAAACTGCAGAAGTGTTTCGATTGTTTGTTCTATTTCTTTTCTCTTCAAATGTGCTCACAAGAGGTACAATGAGCACAGAGTTACGGGTAGACAAAATAATACTTTGTGGGCAGCCCAAGCAGGAAAGAAGGTGCTGAAGCAGAGTCGATGTTTGAACCTTCAATCCTAAAGCCACCTGCACCACACCGCTGTACCAAAGAGACTTACTGCAAATTTCTTTATCTTCACTAGCAGAACTGGAGCTTCTACCTGAAATAAACTGAGAAGTCAATCCACTATATTCATCCAGACTGAGCTTTCACAATAAAACAACAAAACACAACAAAATAACTATATTTTACTGCCATTACATAAACGCTCTTTAGAAGAAAGCTGAGTAATTTAGGGGATTCCTCAGTTTCAAGCTAAATTTGATGACTATTAAATTGTTCTAGATATTCATGTGTCATTAATGATAATTTGTAATCACTTTGAGAATGTCCTGATATCTAACCCAAGCAATTGCTCTCATTAATACAGGATAAATCATTTTTGCTTCATGTTTCTACAGTCTTTTGCACCATCTAAAGACTCACTGACACGTTCTTCATCAACAAGCATGTCATCTCATTTCTCTTTCCTGACTTCTCAGAAATTTTGTTCAAAATTGACAACTGGTAGCACAGAGTGTATATAACAGACAAGTGAAATGCTGCAGAGGCTGGCAAAGGCAAACACATCTGTTTGCAGCGTGTTTGACTGAATGCGACTGGACAGGTACATAAAAGAAAAGAAAAACATGCATTCACAGGTGGAGGAGCATCCAGGGCAGAGTGTGTCAGGCTGAAAGGTTATACATCAGTTTTTACCTTTTCTGCAACTGATGGTCTTCATGTCGAGGAAAACACATTAATGAAATATAATGCAGTAAAGATATTTAATGTTTAGTGTCTTATAGAATAAATTCTCATTATTGTCCCTGCTGAGTCAGCACAAACACACACACACACACACACACATTTACAGAGGCTGCTTTCCTGAACAAAAGAGATCAGAATGTGTGTGTGCATGCATATATCACCTCTATGTCACTGAATATATTTTACTTAATATGCCAATGACTAGGCTTTATTAGCACAGGCGTATTTCTGGAAAAAATCTGATCATCATTGAACAAAAAGGGAAGCTGCTCATCCTTGGTTATCAACCTTCGTGTCAGTACAAGATACTAAAATCCCAGCCCAGCGATGTACAAGCCTGATGGATGGATGCAAATAATGACTCATTTTGAAGAGACAAGAACACAGTCCAAGGTTTCTAAATATGAAGCCTTGTGTTGATGTTTGTTCATAGAGTGCCTTGGTCATCATGTCCTCAGTCAGAAACTGCCCACATCGGAGCAGGTCAGCCACATCGTACCAACAGTTTGTGGAGCCACAGTGTAAACAATACACTGTTAAAAAAAATGAAGAACATTTCCCAAAGGTATAATTTTCTGTTGTCAAATCTAAAACCCCACAACAGAGAACATTAAACCCTTTGCGATGGTTGTAGCATGTTGAGACAATTTTCCTTAATCCTTAAACCAATGACCTGAATGGCAAAAGTTTACAAAGCCTCAAACAGCGACAGAGAAGGGATCCATTCTCCCTGACAGGCAGGCAGGCACGGAGCAGATGTCGTTATGTGTCATACACTCCCACTGCGAGTGAGATCTTCTCAGTTCCCAGCCCCTTTGCCTGATGATCAAATTTAACTGTAAACAGGAACAGATGAACATTTCACACACAAAGGACTGAAGTGACAGTGCTCAAATTACACTCATGATTGATTACACTCACAGAGGGGATATCCAGCCTGCAAGGGCCAGGCCCCTTCAGTAATGTGACCTCAAGATCAAAGAAAGCCACCAGACGCAGGACACAGAATCAGTGTGTTTCAGCGGTGAGAAGGAGCACTTGTTCACTTTCCATGCATGCTGACAGGAGTGTCTGGTACGCTCCTGTTGAGAGATGAGGAGGTGTACATTGACAAAAAACTAAGACTCTAATACTCTAATAAAAATACTCTATAATAAAAATATGGGGCCTAAAACAACATTATTGCCATGGTTCACATGGAAAAAGAGGACCAGGACATAAGAGGCAGAGAATAAAACCTATATCACCGATCTAGGCAAAGGTTGTACCCAAGTGAGTGAGTGAGTGAGTGAGTGAGTGAGAGCAAACAGTGTCAGACAAAGGGAATAACCCTAAAAACACTCCAAAAAGCCAAATACAAGTGATCTATAGAAATACAAGGAATTCTGGGAATTTCTGGAACGCCTGACTAATGAGAGTTCAAAGACAAAACAGAGGTGATACTAATTAGGGCAGACAGACAATCAAGAAGGGCAACTACTGATTGGAAGGTCAGCGGTTCGATTCCTGGCTACTCCAGGCTACATGCCAATGTATCCTTGGGCAAGATACTTAACCCCAAGTTGCTCTCCGACCATCCTGTCGGAGTGTGAATGTGTGTGAATGCTAGTTAATTAAAAGCACTTAGCTTAGTATAAACATGGAAGTGCTTGTATGAATGTGAGTGCATGGGTAAATGTAAACATGTTGTGTAAGCGCTTTGAGTGCTCTGACTGAGTAGAAAAGCGCTGTATAAGAACTAGTCCATTTACTAACAAAAGGGAGGAAGTAAAGCTGTTATGAATATACAAAAAACAAACATTACAAAATAAAACAGGAAATAATTTGAAAAATAAACACAAATCATGAGAACCCTCATAGGTCTAAGACCCTGAGCTCTCCTACCCTGACCCTAAACCCTAAGCCTATGTTTTAGAGAATAGCACAGGCTTTGGGGGAAATTGTTGATTTTAATGTGTATTAGTTAAAATTGTGTTTTTTCCCTTTGGTTTCTGGTTGCCTGAAAACTTGGGAGAACAATTTTCAAAAGCCAAAGGGTTAGCTTATATTCTGATAGCACAGGGTTGACCTTTAGAGTTATAGTACATGTTACCAGTGATGATAAACCCTTATAGGATTAAGCAACATAAAAGTTTAGAGAAAAAATACTGTGACAATCCACTGCTTTTGCAGATGACACTCAGCTCTACTTATCTAGCAAACCCAATGCTTCACTCCCACCCTGCCCCTTCACCACCTGCTTATCTGACCTCAAGATCCTGGCTCACCTCAAACTTTCTTAAATTAAATAGCAAAAGTTCTGAGTTCAGGCAGTTCTGAGATAGCACTGAGTTCCTCCTCATGAGAACAAAATCCACCCTATCCAAAATCAACAGTTTCTCCCTCACAGCTGACAGCTCTCCAGTTTTCCCCTCCCCTCAGGTTAAGAGTCTGCGTGTCATCCTTTTCACTCTCATACCAATAATATTACCCTGACTGCGAACTTCCAGCTATGAAACTTTAATTGTCTCCTCCCCTCCCTCTCCCCACATATCACCTCCATCCTTGTTCACAGTCTCGTTACCTCCAGTATTGATTATTGTAATCAGTATTGATTATTGTAATTTTCTTCTATTTGGCCTCACAAATTCCTTTCAGAAGCTTCAAATGGTTCAAAATTCAGCCGCTAACATCCTCACCAAGACCCCCTCATTTCACCACATCTCCCCAGTGCTACAGCAACTCCACTGGTGTCCACTTAAATTCAGAATTCATTTCAAAATACTCCTGTACACATTCAAGGCCATCTATAACCTATCCCCTCCTTATCTATCCAATCTTATTCACATCACCTCTTCCCACTTCCTCCATTCTTCCTCTTCCATCATCCTTAACATGCCCTCTGCCCACCTCAGCACCATGGAGAACAGAGCTTTCTCCCAGTCTGGATCTCTCTACCATCACACATCTGTAATATTGACTCTCTTCCTGTCTTATTCTGTGCTTTTCTGTGATTTGTTTTTTTTCTTTCTGCTGTAAAGTGTCCTTGGGTGTTTTTAAACGCGCTTGCAAATAAAATGTATTATTATTTTTGAACATGCAGTAGCTGGCTAAGTGGTACGTTAGCAGCTGATGAGGAGTGGAGGTTGGACCTGGCAGTTGCCTCTGTAGCAAATTGATCTGGAGGCTCACCAACAAAGAGTTGACCTGAGGCACAGGACACGATTGGGGCAGCTGTGGCTCAGGAGGTAGAGCGAGTCGTCTACTAATCAGAAGGTTGGCAGGTCATTCCTCCACTCTGCATGTCAAAGTGTCCCTGTGCAAGATACTGAGTTTCCTCCGATGCACCATTGGAGTGTGTGTGTGTGTGTGTGTGTGTGTGTGTGTGTGTGTGTGTGTGTGTGTGTGTGTGTGTGTGTGTGTGTGTGTGTGTGTGTGTGTGTGTGTGTGTGTGTGTGTGTGTAAAAAAAAGCCCTGGGTGATCGAGGCTTGTAGTAAAAACTGCTTTGAGTGCACAGTTAGAGGTTAGAGTTTAAAGGGATACACTTAATTTAAAGACTCCAGGAAAGCTAAAGTCTGGCCATCGCAAGTATACTGTACCACCTAAGACGCTCAGGTGTGCCAGCTGATTGAGTGGGAGTAGCCATGCCCCACACACACCAGAGGCTTAAGTGGTGTACTGCAGCAAAGCAGCTGATTAAACATACTAAACACATAATACAGACTGAAAGCAACACAGCTGCTGCAGACAAAGCAGCAATATAAGTGTGTGTGAGAGGAAAAGTGCTGTATAGTAGTTTAGTAATAAAAGCTTTGATCAGGTAGACTGGAAAAGAGCTACTATATTAATAAAGTTCAGCCTATTTGAAGCCAGGGAGGAAAGCCAGCAAAAAGTTATCATGGCGATGTACCCCAATACAAAGTTAGCCCCCAGTGTAAAACCCTGAAGTTACCTGGATACGATGAAACCCTGCTTCGTAGTGCAGGCCTCAGACAGAGACAGACAGGGCTAAGCAAACAGGACATGTGAGGAAGGGGAAAGCAGAGGGAGAGACAGAGATGCATTGTTAGGATCGCACCCCTAAATTTAAGCTTTTACTTAAATACAAACCTTAACCACCAAATCAGTCAAATATGGCTCACAAACCTGCAAAATGGTCCCTGTAGCTACCAGTATATACTGTTTTAGTTTGTAGCTGGTCTCAGACAGCAGTTGTGAGTCCTGCATGAATGGAAGAGTTGGCTAGGGAGTGTTTTTTTTTGTTTAGTTTTTTTTATTATTCTTTTGCATTGTCTAGTTTTGGGTCTTATTTCCATGTAAACATCATGCAGGGAACCAAAGCTGCTAGGTTGTGTAATATATTATTTTAATTAATGGTGCAAACATGATTCATTTTCTTTTATCTCTGGTCTGTAATGTAAGTTGGCAGATTATTTCCACATGTGAATTTCACCAAAATGTAAAGATGTACCCACCCTAACTGCTATAACACAAACTTTTGCTCATCTAAGACAAAAAAAAAAGGGGGGGGGGCATTTTTGGTTTGTTTAATCTTCATCTTTTGGTTTGCCAGCTACCTTATTTAGACCAATCACAGAATAGAGTTCCCGTTTACCTACTGTGGTTACGGAGAAACTGAATCCAAATCACTGCCTCTGATCCACACAGGTTATTGTCCTA
Source organism: Archocentrus centrarchus (assembly GCF_007364275.1). NCBI lineage: Eukaryota > Metazoa > Chordata > Actinopteri > Cichliformes > Cichlidae > Archocentrus > Archocentrus centrarchus. The sequence continues at coordinate 36,550,679 of NC_044361.1, read as the reverse complement.
CTTCACAATTTTGAGAGAAGGTGGTGTTGATCTCCACCAGACTTGTATAATTATAAATTTGACAAACAGTGAAGGCCACACACGTCTGTTTCAGCTCTTGTCTTGGTGGAGGAAGCTTGTATCATAATCAGTCCAAATAACAAAAACTGAACTGAAATGGGATATAAAGCAGTCACAAAGGGCAGATGAGAGTGTACAGCCCACTTCCTGTGTATGCAGGACATCAATGGACAAAATTACATGGTCAGAGTATTTCCTCAATACTAAAAACCTTAGTTATGGTTTAATTCCTTTTAGTGCAGAGTTTATTATTAATATAGAGATAAATTAAACATAATAAAAAGAACATAAAAAATAGAGATAAAATAGTAAAAGAAAATTTGGATGTAGACAGGAGCACCACCCGCTGACTCCACACTCAAAGCTTGTACTATAATATTTTTTAACCAGAGCCGTCAGAAGACTGTTTCCATTCTCCCAGCACAGTCTCAGAGCATGGAGGAGATTCCAGGAGACAGGCAGTTATTCTAGGGGAGCTGGACAGGACCGTAGAAGGTTCTTAACCCATCAGCAGGACTGGTATCTGCTCCGGTGTGCAAAGAGACGCGGGATGAGCTCTGCCAGAGCTACAAAATGACCTCCAGCAGCCACTGGTGTGAATGTCTCTGACCAAACAATCAGAAACAGACTTCATGAGGGTGGCCTGAGGGCCCGACATCCTCTAGTGGGTGCGGTGCTCACTGCCCGACACCGTGAAGCCCGACTGGCATTTTCACAGATGAGAGCAGGTTCACCCTGAGCACATGTGACACACATGAAAGGGTCTGGAGAAGCCACAGAGAACATTATTCTGCCCATAACATTGTTCAGCATGACCGGTTTGGTGGTGGGTCAGCAATGGTCTGGGGAGGCATATCCATGAAGGGACACACAGACCTCTACAGGCTAGGCAGCGGCACCCTGACCATTAGGTATCACAATAAATCCATGGTTCCACTGTCAGACCCCACACTGGTGCAGTGGGTGCTGGGTTCCTCTTGGTGCACAACGATGCCCAGCCTCATGTGGTGAGAGTATGGAGGCAGTTCCTCGAGGATGAAGGAATTGATGCCACTGACTGGCCCCCACGCTCACCTGACCTAAATCCAGTAGAACACTTCATTTCCTTTCATTTCTACCACATTACCCAGTTCATATCGGTATAGACATACAGCATGATTTTTTTCCCCATGGAGGTCTGATGTGCTTTCAAAGTGTTCCTCTAATTTTTTGAGGAGTGTATAAAGAAAAATCTTGATGAACCACAGCAGGAAGAAGAGGCTTCAGTTCAGTTACTGATGTGATGTTATGTGTGACCTCAGCAACATATCAACCAGTGCTTTGATTTTATTTGTACTGCCAGTGAACTTTGAACTTAATGTATTCTCATGTCGTCCCCCTGTGATTATGACATGAACCTCTTGTGGTTCCAGCTTTTCTAAAGCTTTTTCACTTTCAGCACATTTCCTTGTTTGTTCCTGTGTATACAGAGCTCTTCTTATTCGATAGTGAATTTCCGTTTCTTGACATAAGCCTTAGACAAGAATGTTAATGTGATGACAGAGCAGCAGCTGCATGAATAGCTCCTACCATTCCCTCAGGAAGCTTGTCACTGTGAGAGATTAGGACTGGTTTTTAATTTGTTTTCACGTGCTCCCAGTGCTCCCAGTGCTCCCAGTGCTCCCAGCTACAGATGTATTGATGAAGATTTGTTTGGATCAGACTTGCTTCCCAGCACTTCTCACGGATCACCCAAGGTTTACCAGCAGAATATTATTGCCCATCGCATCACACCGCCTCCTCAGCTTGCTGCTATCTCTGAATATCACTTGTAACTGGAAAACACGTGATGTAAAAGAAAACTTGAATCATCACACCTGGCCAAATCTTTGTTCAGATGCTCATGTGCCCAATGTAGTCACTTTGGCAGTGGACAGTAGTCACATAGCAGTTGACAGATTATATATTTACACATACATTTCAGGGTAATTGTCACTGGAAGGACCATTCAGCCTTTAAACACAGTTCTATTTGTATCCCTGGTGTGGTTGTGAAGAAACTTTACCCAGTGAGTGAAAGAAAAGTACACACTGTTGTAGGAATAAAGAGATGCAAAGTAAATGTAGGGCTCCTGGAGTTTGACCGACTAGGGACTTAAAGTGAGGCTCCTGAGGCAAAGTGTTATTACTCAGAGGTAATCGATAACACTGATTTATAAATGTGCCAATAGTTGGCTATAGCTATAGGCAATAGTTGTCTGTTGGGTCTTGTTTCCACTAACTGAAGTCACTGAAGTGGATATCTCAACTATGTTTGTGGTGTTTGAGCCTTTTAGTTTTGGTGTTTGGTGGTAGTTTTAGTTCTAGTTCTTTACATTTATGATATTAGAATTTCACTAGTTCATTTTCCTATATTTTACTTGTTAGCTCATATATGTGTCTGTGTATTGCACCCATATGCTTGCTAACCAAGCTTGTAAGCATTAGCTGATAACATAGCATGCTACCCTTTTGTACAAATATAGGGTGTGTCCCAGTTCATCCTTCTAAGGCTGCATTTTAAGGCCAATTATGTCACAGCCAGGCGAGGAAGGCTGTGCCAATTCGAAGGCGCCTCCAAATGCAGCCCACAAATGTGGACTCCTTTCCCCCAGATTTTAAGGACAGGTTCAGTGTATCCTTTGTGGTCTACTCTATCCCACGATTCATTGCAGGCTGAAGCCTGTTGCGGGAATGGTGGAGGAGAGTGGCTGAAACATAAAATAGATTTTTATAATGTTTCCAGGTGAGAATGATGTGTAAACCTCACATATCTTCTCAATTTATCTAAAATATTGCTTAATTCGAAAAGTGCTCCAATGTTTTTGGAGATGTCTGTTCCCGCTGGTCTAAGAGCCAGCTCACATCGCTTCAGCAAGAACTGAAGAGTTCCCCCAGGCCAGGTAAGGGTGACTTGGTGATTACTCTTTGCAAAACTTTTTTGTCAGCTGTCAAGCTGCTCCCAAACCACACCAGGATGCCGTGTGTCAAGACACTCTCTATGGAGCAGTGGTAAAAGGACACCAGTGTCTACTGTGACAAGTTGACCTTCCTGAGGTTTTTCAGGAAGTAGAGGCACTGGCATGCCTTCTTGCCCAGTTTGCTGATGTTCTGAATCCATGAGAGGCCGATGTGATGAGTGTGCCCGAGAATTTAGAGTAAGAGACTACGTGCACTGTTTCACCATTTATCTGGAGAGGGAGGTGGTCTCCCCTATTCTTCCTAAAGTCAATGATCAGTTCTTTTGTCTTGCATATGTTTAAGAGCTGGTTGTTTTCTGTGCTCCAGTCTGTCAATCTCTGTACTTCCCTTCTCTACCCTTCCTCATCTCCCCTGGTGATGAGTCCCAGCACTGTTGTGTTATCTGTAAACGTAATGATGACGGTTTTATTGTTGTGGGAGGCTGTTCAGTCATATGTGTACAGAAAGTACTGAAATGGGCTCAGAACACAGTTTTGTGGGGCCCCCGTGCTGAGTGAGTGAGGAGAAGTGGTGTGGGTCCAACCTGACAGTTTGTAGTCTGTTGGTTAAAAAGTCCTGTCTCCACAGGCAGATATCATGTGGAAGACCCAGGCTGGACATTTGAACAATCTGCATGGGAGGATGGTATTGAATGCTGAACTGTAATGCCCACATAACAGCATAGTTCCCAGGCTGACCCAGATGGCATCCTACAGTGTGGAAGGCAGTGGAGATGGTGCCTCTGCCCTTGCAGCCCTGTACTGTTCTGTTTCCCCTGGTTTAAAGGCCTTGTTTTGGGCCCTTAGTAGGAGCTGAACCTTCCTGGTCATTCATGGTTTGTTGTTGGGGAAGATCTGGATGTGCTTAGTGGTGGTGACAGTGTCCGTACAGGCTTTGATATAAAAACAGCACGTATATGTCCTCATCTTTGAAAACTGGCCAGTCTGTACACTTTGTTGAAATCACCAGCTATTACAAACAGTTTGGATAGATGCTCTGTTGCTTGCTAATAATTGTTAGCAAGTGGCTCAGTGCCGCAGTGGTGTTGGTGTCTGGGGGAATGTAGACAGCAGTGATAAAGGCCACAGAATATTCTCATGGCAGGAAGAAGGAGCGGCATCTTAAAGATAAATACTCCAGGTCTCGCGAGCAATGAGTGTCTATGACTGCTCTTACCGGAGTCCTTTGTTCTGGCCTACTAGCACAATGGCATCCTTGGGGATCAGCAGGTTGAGCCATGTCTCAACAACAACCATAACGCAAATGGAAGAGTTCCAGCTCTTCCATTATGTTGGCAAGTGATCTTATTTTAGCAACAAAGAGGCTCGGCAGCTGAGATTTGTTTGGGTTCCGTGCCAACTTCGCACGCATCCTCGCTCAGCATCCCCGCTCAGCATCCCCGCTTCTGCTTCCTCTCCCTGCTCCTCCATCACTTCCCGAGGGGAAAGCTGTCTCACAATCTCCTCTGAGATGTCATGTTTGTCAAAAAAAAAAACAACCATTGGACGACAAACTGATGTGTAACAGTTCTTGCCGGCTGTATCTAATCCTAATCATAGTTTCTGTACTGCATCTTTCCAAGCACTGAGCCGCTGAGTGTTCATGCGCCGCCATCTTTCTTCAATCACACACATGTTCATAGGCTAGTTGCTAACTTTTGTTTACAGGGTTGTATCTGATCTTTGTCTGAAATTTTCTGCCCACTGGGTTGGTAGAACTGGGTTGCTAAACTGTGAGATAAAACCAAAACTGTCAAGCTGTGGCCGAAGAATCAAAATCCATAAGGTGAAAGAGCCTAAAATCATCAGTAAGATCACAAAGCCGAGCGAGAACTATTTGTTTTACATTATAAGCAGCAACTTTCACACGAACAGTGCAGCTTTCAGAACGATTTCCTCAGTTTCCTGCAGACAGACTGAGCCGTCCTACTCTATCTATCTCACTATCACTGCTACAGTCAAGGCTTGTTTATTGTTAGTCTGTGGTAGAGCTGTCAGAGATGTCTGACACTCAAAATGTAGTGTGCTTTTTCCTCTGTGGCCTGAGAAAATGATGGTGAGGACTGATCTGGGCTTTACCTGGGACAGTTTAACACTCCATTACAGTTATCACAATGGTTGCTTTTTAAGCTCTCACTGTGTGTGTGTGTGTGTGTGTGTGTGTGTGTGTGTGTGTGTGTGTGTGTGTGTGTGTGTGTGTGTGTGTGTGTGTGTGTGTGTGTGTGTGTGTGTGTGTGTGTGTGTGTGTGTGTGTTAGGAAGCCAAAACAACTGCATGCTCTTAGTAGACAACAGTCTGATTGCATGTGTGGACAGAAACTAGCAGCCTGGAGATATACTGCCATAATGGCTTAACCACAGAGAGTGGTGTGGTGTTTGTGCACACATGCACATACTTAGTGCAGCTTTGTGTGTGGCAAATGTCCCATGAGAGGAGAGAAAAATTAACTCTGACCAGAATTATAGCGTATTACTGAATCTAGTAGTGCTTCAAGACACAACCCTCCAATTACTCAGGGTGGCAGCCTCGTGTGCTACTCTACTAAAACTCTGCACAGCACCATCTCAGTGTCACCACTATAAAATGGTTGGTGGTAATATAGTGGTGTGGAGCAGCATGAGAATTCTTAGAGTTGTAAATCTAAAAAAAATAAATAAATAAATTGTACACTCAGATGGCAGGAAGTGCACCAAAACAAGCTGCGTACACTATCGATGACCTGGGACCCAGTAGTGAAATTCAGTTCCAGGAACAGGAATCATTGTGCAGGTCAGTTACTGTGGAAACATTAGCTGTGTAAGGATAACCTGCTACCCGGCAGGACTTCTTCAACAAACCCTGTATTTCTCTCTTTCTCTGCTCCTCCTGCTGAGTCTGAAGCAACTGCCTGACACAGTGCTTCATTTCCACATTCATATAGTCCACATCAAAGTGCATATGTGAGTGTATTAATCTCCAGAAGTTTACATCAGGACAAGATCGCTTGTCTTTTCTAATGTGAACTTTTTTGAGATTAATAACTCCCTGTCAACACAGAGATCTGTACCTCGAGGTAATTAAGACATGTGCCAATCAATTTTGTTGCAGTGAAATATTTACTGTATATCACTGTAATGGCTAAAAATATTGAAACTATAATAGACAACTCTCTCCGAATAGTCAGTTCTCATGCTGTGATTTGCTGTACTGATAGAGCAGGGGTGCCCACACTTTTTCAGCTTGCGAGCTACTTAAAAGATGACCAAGCCAAAAGGATCTACCCAAAATAAAAATGCGAAACGCAAAATAAAAATGCGAAACGCATATTTATTTTATATTATTTAAATAATTATTATTACATATTTTGTGCTTTTAGGATAAAGTATATTTTAATTGAATAAAATTTCATCTATAACACATAGTTTGTATTAGTTTGTCTTGAAGATAATATTTCTGGTGTTTTTTAAATCTCGCAACAACGAATCAGCTGCTTCAACAAATGCCTCTATGGTCATTTCTCCATCTTGGAAGGACTTCTTATGCTTAACAATTAAGTGGCTCACCCGGAATGATGCTTTGGTGGCTGCCTTCGCTTTTGTGGTCAGTTGTGAGAAAAACGAATGCTGTCCAGACAACTGGGATTTTAGTTCCTTCACCTTTCTCTTTCTCAGCTCGCTTTTCAGAGGAAAGTCAATGTCATAGTTTTTGTGGACAGTCCGAAAATGCCGCTCTACGTTTCCCTTCTTTGGAATAGCAATGGCGCACCGACAGATGAGGGAAACGCACTTCGAATATGACCTCGTGAAAAAAAAATCCTCCTCCCATTCCGTATGGAAGTGGTAAGTTTTGGGTTTCTTATATGGACCGGCTACGGCACTCATTCTTTTACCCTTTCCTTTCCTTTCTTCAGTTTTGTTTAAAACAAACTGGAGGCTGGCTTTGCGACACGGTAGCTTGCTAAAGTAGTTAAAGCAAAGCTAGCGTGGTTAAAGGCGCATGCGTAGGGTGGTAACGAAAGAGATGGATGATAGTTTATCATCCATCTTCTACTTCTTTTAATGCCGTGCGATCTACATTTTTTCCCCAACTTCACTGGGAGTTCCGTGCGAGCTACCTGCACTCCTCTCGCGATCGACCAGTAGATCGCGATCGACGTATTGGGCACCCCTGTGATAGAGCATTCCTATCAATTATTATGTCCTCTATTTCATGTTTGTTTTAAAAAATGTTTTTTCTTCTCCAAATCAACAAGACCTCCTTTACTGGGTTGCTATAGTTTCATCTTCCAGCATTATTACTGTGAAAAAATCTAGTGGAAAATATTTTGGCTGCTGCCATCTTGTTTTTGATTTTTGGTTTTTTTGGACCCATACTTGGGTGTAGACAAACTGGTAGAGCTTGGGAGCTAACAGTAGCTCTGACTAGCTAGCTTGTCTAAAAGCGTGAATCCAGAATTTACTGTAACAACTTCACAGGGCTAACACACAGTGTGACAACAAAAGCTCTGACAGCCACACTATTCATGACTTTGGAATCACCAATTACATTAACATGAACGCAAAACATTCAACCCATATCCTCCATGCTGTGAGGCGAGAGTGTTACTCTGTACCGCTGTGCCGCTCTTGCCTGAACAGATTTGGCTGAAAAAATTTTCAGGGTTAAGATGAAACCTATTATATTGCAAAATTTTAGGTCTAGTTTTCTCAAAAAATGTTTTGATGGATGTTTTTAATAAGATAATTTAAGATATTCCATTATCTTAAAAAGTACTTGAGCTAGGTTTTGTATAAGTATCGTAACAGTGACTCTATGAATATGACTCGAGAGTGTAGCTCTGTCTGGGATAGGGTTAGTGGAGCCCCACCCTGGAGCCAGGCCTGGGAATTACTGGGAGACTTCAACACTCCTGTAGGCAAAAACAGTGAGACGTGGAGCGGCATGACTGATCTGAATCCGAGCAGTGTTCTGTTATTGGACTTCTGTGCAAACCATAGTTTGCCCATAACAAATGCCACATTCAAACATAAGGATGTCCATAAGTGCACGTGGCACCAGGATACCCTAGGTTGCAGGTTGATGATCAATTTTGCATCAGATCAGCTGCCACATGTTTTGGATACTCAAGTGAAGAGTGAAGCTGAGCTGTCAACTGATTGCCACCTGGTGGTGAGGACAGACTTTGACAACATTCCAAGGAAGGCTGAGGACACTGAGTCTTAATCGACCATGTTCAGTACTTCCATTGCTGAGGCTGCTGGATGGAGCTGCACCTGCAAGGTGGTTGTTGCCTGTTGTGGTAATAATCCCTGAACCAGATGGTAGACACCGGAGGCGAAAGGGCCATCAAGCTGAAGAAGGAGTTCTATCAAGCAAAGTTTCATTTATGGCATGGAAAGATGCTTTTCAGACTGGTTTGAAGTATTTCTGGCAAACTGTCAGGTGACTCAGGAGGGGAAAGTGGTGCTATACCCACATGGTGAAAAGTGCAGTTGGGACGCTCCTGACTTCAACTGAAGATATAGTCGGGAAGTGGAAGACATTCTTCAAAGACCTCCTTAATCCCACTGATACGTCTTCTGTGGAGGAAGCAGTCTGGGGATGAGGGGACAAGTCACCAATTATTGGGGGTTAGGTCACTAAGGTAGTGGAACAACTTCTTGGTGGCAGGACCCCTGGAGTGGATGAGATTTGCCCAGAGTTCCTAAAGGCTCTGGATGTTGTCGGGCTGTCTTGGTTGACATGCCTCTGCAAAATCGTGTGGAGATCTGGGGCGATGCTTCTGGACTGGCAGACTGGGGTGCTCATGTTAAGAAGGGGAACTGGAGGGTGTGCTCCAACTATAGGGGGATCGCACTCCTCAGCCTCCCTGGGAAGGTCTATGCCAAGGTGCTGGAAAAGAGAGTTTGTCCGTGGAATTTCAGATTCAAGAGGAACGATCCAGTTTTTGTCCCTTTTTGGACCACCTCTTGATCCTCTCAAAGAAAGTAGAGTGTGTGGGAGTTTGCCCATCCAGTCTACTTGTGGTTTGTGGATTTAGAAAAGGCACTTGACCATGCCCGTCGGGGCTTCCTGCGGGAGTACGGGTGTCTGTCATGTTAAGAGCCATTCAGTTCCTGTAACACTGCAGCAAGAGCTTGGTCCTGTTCTGACCTAAGGGTCCAAGTCCAGCTCCTGAAAACAAACCCCACACCATAATCCCCTCTCCACCAAACTTTATACTGGGCACAATCCAGTCAGGCAACTACTGTTCTCCTGGTCACCGCCAAACCCAGACTCATCTATCAGATGAGAACACGTCTCCACTCCTCTAGAGTCCAGCGGCTGCGTGCTTTACACCACTGCATACAACACTTTGCATTGTGCTTGATGATGTAAGGCCTGGATGCAGCTGCTCAGCCAAGGAAACCCATTCCATGAAGCTCTCTACTCACTGTTCTGAGCTAATCTGAAGGTTATGGTTTGGAGGTTTGTTGTGATCAGCTGCAGAAAGTTAGCAACCTGTACGCACTATGTTCCTCAGCATCCACTGATCCCATTCTGTGATTTTACGTGGCCTACCACTTCATGGCTGAGTTACTGTCGTTCCCAATCACTTCCACTTTGTTATAATCCCACTAACTGCTGACTGTGGAATATTTAGTAGAAAGGAAATTTCATGACCAGACTTGTTGAACAGGTAGAATCCTATCATGGTACCACGCTGCGGTTCACTGAGCTCCTGAGAGTGACTCATTCTTTCACAAATGTTTGTGGAAGCAGTCTGCATGCCTAGGTGCTTGGTTTATACACCTGTGGCCGTGGAACTGACTGAAACACCTGAATTCAATGATTTGGGTGAGTGAATGGTTTTGATAGTGTAGTGTATCATCTTATCAGTTAATTCTGTGAAGTCTAAAATCCTATGCAGAGTGATTAGCATGAACCACCCAAGAGGCACACAGGGAATATTTTCCTCCATCTTCTTTTGTGATGTTAAATCTGCCCAAACTGACCTGTAGTCACATTTTCTATGTTTAAAAGACAATAATTGCTTACTAAATCTTATAATCTAGCATAGATTTACTGTATTTGTCCTTCCAATGTTTATACTAACAACAAAACTATTGCTTTCTAAACCAACCATACACCCACACATACATACAGGCATACTGTAATCACAGAAGACAGTGAAATGGCAGGACTGCATCCTCCCAGCCCTGCTGAGCAGAGGAGCAGAAAAATGTCTTAGATCACTGTACTCTGACATGTTTGGCTGACCCGATAGGAATCCACTGATAAGAGAGAAAAGATTCTGGACAAAGCCAACAATGTTAAGTGTGTTGTTAAGCAGAAACAACACAGACAAGTTTCTATGTCTAGCACACTGGAACTCAAAACTTCTATATTTGAAGCTATGCCAACATTTGAGCTACCAGATGCAATACAATATTGTATTCTACAATATTTCATTGCATGTTTTTCCTAAGAACTACCTGTGTGACATAAGGCCAAATGGCAGTCAGAGGATGGTGAATGATTGAATATGTGTGTATATCTGTACATGAAGTGTGTGTGTGTGTGTGTGTGTGTGTGTGTGTGTGTGTGTGTGTGTGTGTGTGTGTGTGTGTGTGTGTGTGTGTGTGTGTGTGTGTGTGTGTGTGTGTGTGTGTGTGTTGGTGAGGATGTGGAGAGCAGAGCAGGGCTGAGAATGATGATGTGATATGTCAGCACATTCTGTCGGCAGACATAGAAACCTGCCCTGTGAGACGTGGCTCCTCAGTGTCGCCTCAACTGAAATTCCACCAGCTCAGATTGTTATCAGTTCTGAAAACACCCTGCTACCCAGCCAAGGTTTTTTGTTATTACTAAGATACACCATGCAAAGAATAGGTATGAATCATTGACAGTTTCTACAATTTGAGTTTCTAAATCCAGATGAAACTGTTTTTACTTTCAGTTATTAAAAAATGTTGGGATTTTAGCACAGGAACACGTGCTGGTGTGAAAGATGTGATGTTATTGAACATGCCTGAACTGTCCATATTGATAAGGAAGTGCTCTTGAACACCAGGGTACTGTTGGCCAACTCTCAGCAGACTTCTCTCGATGCTTTTCAAACCTTCTGTTGGCTAAATGATCAGAGTTATTCTGATCGAAGAGTAGAGGAGTCTGGTCTGTTGTAAATAAATTTCATTTTCAATTCAATTCATTTAAATCAGTTAAATTCAGTTTTATTTATATAGCACTACTGATTTTACAGGCAACATAATAAACTCTAGAAAATGTGCTTCAACCCTCCATCCATCCATCCATTTTCTTCCACTTATCCAGGGATGTGTTGTCCTGAAATTGAATTATTGGCAGTTGGTATGCAACCATATTATGTACCACGAGAATTCAGTCATATCGTAACAATACCTGTGAACATCCCACCCAAGGCAACAGCTGAAGTTCCATTTGAGGCTACAGCTGTCAAAGAGCTGTCTTTACAGAGAAATTATTAAAAAGATACCGGACCTGTTTGGGTCAGTGTGCGGTCTGTCCTCAGCATATCCAGTGTGGGTTCAGGAGCGCAGCTGCTGTAAAATCCCGAGTCTCAACTTTCAGATAAAATGTACTGAAATTATTAAACAATGATCAAAAGTGAATAAACACTTCATCGCTGGTTATAGATTTGGTGTTTGGTTAGATAGAACAATAGATTGGGATTAAGAAAGATATGATGACTACATACGACTTTAATCTTGCAGTGTGTGAAACATTTTACATGTTATTGATAGCCAGGTCCTTATTATCAAGGTAAAAATAGACTAAAACCAGTGATCTATGTGTGCACTGAAGATGATCATTGAACATTTTACGTTCTGGGCAACATTATTATCTCCAGCTATTTCAGTGAAGCTTTTCACGGTCTAACAGCAGACTGCTGTATATGTGTTTGACAGTTTGACACTCAACAGCCCAGTGTAAGAATAATAAATAAATAAATACCAAAGGTATAAAGCTATATTCAAAATTGTGTTCAGTGGTCTGGTACTGACTGATGTAGTGTGTGAAACAGAAATATATTAATAAGACAATTAAAAATACACAAACTATCACAACTGTTTGTAAAGTACCACCAGACCATAATTAAGCCGTTTCCAGCTGCGCAATGAAATCTTATTTCAGTGTCTTAAGTTTGCAATTAACATATTTTTTTATGTAAATTTTAGACAAAAATGCTCAGAATTATCTGTAGATGTCACATGCATTTAATGGATGACATCATACTTTCAAAACAATATTAAAGACCAAAGATATTAATAAGGACTTCCAGATTTGTACATATTGTTGGCCACAAATCTGAAATTACGCACACAGCCACTGACTGAACACAAAAGTAACATGTTGTACAATGTAAATCATAAATCAGAAGAGAAAACAGACTAAACAATAAAAGGTCAAGTCCACAAACACCGTGGAATGAGGAAAGGGACTTTTTTATAAAAGTTCAAATATATACAAATATAAATTGTTTTTGTCATCAAGAATCAAGCAAATCATACTTCAAAAAGAAATCGTGAAAAGCATCAGAGAAGGGTTCTTTCTTCTTTTTTTCATTTTAAAAGCTCAACACAATACATGACATGACAAGATCATGTCCGATCAATTTTAAAAGCTGATTTAATTTGAATTTGATTCGATTTTGTTTAAGTTTTCCAAATTGGCACAAAAAGCTGTTTCGTGTATAGCAGATGCTCACGATTATGCTACAAAATCTGTCAGCTGTGAAGGTGGAGAAGGAGATGGTAAAAAAGGGTTTTAAGGTGTGTGTAGCTCAAAATAATACCATTTAAATGTCATATTCATAAAATCATACACATACACAAACTAAATAGAACACATATGTTGTCTTTTATGGTGTCAGTAGATATGTGGCAGTGCAGTCTTCTTTTAGTCTGTAAACTAACAAAATCATCAGCTACAAAACACGTCTGCCTGATTAGAAAACTTTCAGGAGCGAAGGTGTGGGATGAGATGGGGTTTGAGGTGCTGTGTGGGATCTTCTATTGATATTATCTGAATCAATAAGGTCAATGAAATTTAACTTTTAACCATCCATCCATGTTCTTCCACTTATTTCTACCAACTCATCTGGGGAGACCCCGAGGTGTTCCCAGGCCAGCAGAGCAATATAATCTCTCCAGCGTGTCCTGGGTCTGCCCCGAGGCCTCCTCCCTGTAGGACATGCCCGGAACACCTCACGCAAGAGGCGCCCAGGAGGCATCCTAATCAGAAACCACCTCAACTGGCTCTTTTCGATGTGGAGGAGCAGCGGCTCTACTTTGAGCCCCTCCTGAATGTCTGCACTCCTCACCCTATCTCTAAAGGAGAGGCCAGCCACCCTTCAGAGGAAGCTCATTTCTGCCGCTTGTATTTGCAATCTCGTTCTTTTGGTCACTACCCAAAGCTCATGAGGATAGAGACGTAGATCGACCGGTAAATTGACAGCTTCGCTTTCATGCTCAGCTCCCTCTTCACCACAGCAGACCGGTGCAGCGTCCGCATCACTGCAGATGCGGACGCTGTATCCAGTGTGTCTGCAGAGCCTAAAAAACATAAAATGTAAAATTCACAAGGATCGATGCAACAGCAACGGATAAGAGAAGCATTCTATTTACAATAAGATTACCTGCAACTCAAATTGTAAGAACTGTCTTCATGCTCCAAACCTGCTGTGCTGATTACTGAAGTTTAGGAAGAAAGAAGATATCATAATATCATAATTTACATTGCAACTTGGCAGTAATGAGGTGCAGCTCAATAAATTGTCAGTACTGGGCTACATGTAAAACAACCAATTACCTTACACGAAATAAAACCACATGACTGGTCATAACTCCAAGGAAGTAACATGAAAAAGTCCATGTTTTTTTGAAGTATTTACAGTACATGAAAAAGAAGAACTATCTAATTATCTAATTACAGAGGCTGCATTAAAAACTGCAGCACTGAAAAGGTGAAAGTGATGATGAAATCATACCATGTTGTTCAGACAAGATTTCCTGGATCAGGAGCTTTTCTCTTTCGTCTCCATTTCCATTGTTGCTGACACATTCAACAGTGCTGCTGCCATGGTTTTTCACAGTTAGGCTGACAGTGCTGTTGACTGTGTGACTGGACACAGTGGTGATGACAGCGTACTCGGTGTGGTTCTTCGGGAGCGGCCATTTGATGGTAGGTAAAGGAAACTCTTCACTGATCCAAACCTCTGCCTGAAGCACACATCCAGAGCCATCCTGGATCTTTGAAAGCCCTCTAAACACAGAATCAGAAGAGAAGGGATGGCCTAGGATTGGTGCAAATCTGAATTTCAGTTTCAGGATTAGTGCTATCTACTTACAAGTCATAATCACATCGACATGTGATGTCACAGCTGTGTCAAAAGCATTGCCAATGTAACTTCCGGAGTGATCTGCTGTCGCGTTACGGATGACGAGGGAGGCTGATCCCGTGTCACTGTGCAGGTTTGTGTTGGAGCTAAGTTTCGACCACACAACCAGAGCTGGAGGGGAAACTTTAAATGCTGCAGTTCACATTCAGAGCCTCACCCTCCCTCACATTTGTAACACCACTGATTTTAACTTCCTTCACATCTATGAGACAAATAAGATAAATTACACAACAATGTTCTCTGACTTTCTAACTTTCTTGCGAGAGTAAAGTCAATTCTTTAAAATCAGATTTTTCTTTAAAAGCCAATTTGAGACAGTTCACATTCAGAGCTGAAGTCTTTTCCATTTAGTTTTGCAGGTGACATTGGTGTTGTGATGTTCAGCTGAAGGGTCAAAGGTCAAAGCTGAGACGTGTCTCTGTGTGAAAGCAGTCAGATTCTCAGTCTTGGTGCTATCTGTGACGTGAGAGTCAGTCCCTCCTGCTCCTCTCCATGTCCAGGTGATTTCAGGAACGGCTGCAGAGCAGAGACCTGGAGAGGCTGCTGTCCCTCTGTCAGTGTGGGATTCTTTACTGTGGGCTTCTGAATGAGACCTAATTGAAATGCTGGCCATTAGTGGAATTAAATCCGAGCTCAAATGATAGGATATTTTCTGGCCTGTTATTAAGAACGGCTGCAGTTCCAAGTGCTTGTAGTGGTCAGCAAATTCCCAAAATGAACTAACACTTCATTAAGATGATGAAAATACTCAAATACTCAAAATGTTGTTGTACACTTGTTGTTGAATATGTATTTTCTACAGTCTTGCCCTCAGAGTAGCTTTTCCTGCCTTTAACAGAGACGGTCACTCCTGGAATGAATCTAAAGCCATCTTGTTTCCCATTCAGGTCATCAGTGAGTCTGAACTGATATGATCCAGAATCAGACGCTCTGAGATCTGAGTTCTTCCGACTAACATCGGGCTCCAGAAGTGACACTCGTACTTCAAATTCAGTCTGAGGTTTCTTGTCTGCGTTTTTGTTGCTGTGAAATGTTATGTCGGCATCACCACAAAATTTTTTAGATGTTTCACATTTGGACCAAACTATATGTTTGGGTGTGAAGGCAACAGCAATCGTGAAAGAACACGGGACCACAACAGAGTCCAGCCTCAGCCGTTAGGTCTCGCTCACTCAGAGTAACACAGTAATCTTTGTCACAGTGTTCTTGTCCCCATGCTGAGGCTGCTCTTAGTGCAAAGGGGAAGATAAAGATAGTGACAAGAATATGTAGTTTGCAGTAATAAACATGATATCTTAGTAAAGATAAGCTGCTTTGGACGCATGTCAAGAAAAAAGTTTCATATCTGCAGAGTGACAGGATTACAGAGGAGAAGCTGCAAACCTGTGTGAGCGCACACAGAGAACAGCAGAGCTGCCCAGATGAGAACAACCATCCTCGGGCGCCCAGGTGGCTTAGTAGTTAAAGCTGGCAATAACATCCATATGCCACGTTGCGGTGCGGGTGACGCAGGTTCAAGTCCCAGCCTGTTACCAGTATGTCCGCGTGTCTTCCCCTGTATCTTTCCCTAGTTTCCCGTCTCTCCTCTACTGCAAATAAACCTGCTGTGGCCAAAAAGAGACATCCTCTTTACTCCACAGAATAACTGATCCAGGAGCTGCAGCAAACATGTACAATAAAAATAAAACAAAGGAATCACACAAATAAAGGATGTGGCATGCTCACTCCGAAGTTGTTCCTGAAACAGTGAACAAAAAAAATTCTCACAGCGCAAAAATAGCACTCATACAGTAAATAACCAGGACAGCAGTAGGTCATCTATAATATTTAAAGAACGTATAATGGTCACTGAACTTCCCCAGCACTTCTATAAATGTGAAAAAGAGTTTCAAAATAAAAGATACATCGAGATGTTTTTTGTGTCTGTTTTTTTGTTCATCTTCACTCTTCTCTCCGTCCTGACCTCTGCTGAGCTCTGCTTTTCCTCGTCTCTCTTTTCTGTGTCTTCCTTCTTCTTGCAGCAAGATTTCAGGAAGTTTCTCATCACACCACTGACCTTATTATATATTTATATATCTGCATATTATATATTTGATCACAAAATGTTTATCATTGGCTAAATTTATTTGTTAGTTTTTTTTTGTTTTGTGTTTTTGTTCCCCTGAAAAATCGTATCATTGAATACTGAATACCTCAGATCAGCCCCAAAGACTCTCCAATATCAGAGAGAAAACATGAGATGTACATGACATTTAGTTTTTCAACACTTCAACATCGTACAACACGTGCAGCATCTTTGTGTTACCATGAGAATGCTTTCCTATGGGCTCAAGCCCGCAGGAATTAAGATCGTAAACAGCAGTGTTAAAAAGTTCCTCAAGAAAGATTACCAGCATTAAAGAATTTAAAGAATTTAAAAGAAACTCTTTCTCTCAGTGTTTCCCCATTTCAGCTGCATACAGCCTCTCTGCTAACACATCTGCATATCTAAGCTTTTCTTGTTCCTATTTATATTGTATCTGTAACAGAATCTGTACTGTTTTAACACTGTGGGAGTTACAGGCACTGCTGTGTCCTCTGTAGTTGTTTGCACTGGATGTGCAAGATTTTAACCAAAGAACCATGCAGTTTGGTGTGTGGGAACCCCATTAGTGGGAACCGTGTGTGTGTGTGTGTGTGTGTGTGTGTGTGTGTGTGTGTGTGTGTGTGTGTGTGTGTGTGTGTGTGTGTGTGTGTGTGTGTGTGTGTAAGAGAGAGAGAAACTGAAGCTACATACTGTAGCTGGACCCAGAAAGTTGTGATCACCAACATTACATGCATCAAAAATTTTCTCCTGAGTCTTTTCCACATTTAAAATGAGGCACTTTGTGTCATTAAAGTCAACAAGCTGCCTTTCTTATGAATGTGATGCTTGCATTGTTATTCATAAAGAGTAAACATAACGTAGCGGTGTCGTCTGAGCATTTAAATATATGATGTGTGAAATAATGAATACTGATGAGGAGCTCTCATACTGACAGATTAAAGCTGAGACAGATTGTTATTGGCCTTAACCTGCTCAGTCATATTTATTAGAAATGAGTGATGCCATCTGAAATGTAAAGAGCTGACATCCAGCTGTTTGTGAAAGAACAGATGTAGATGGAGGGTGTTAAACTCAGAGCTGAGCTCTTCTGCACGAGTCTTTAAAGGAAACCTAAAATCCCAACATGTCTTACAGCTTTCAGTTTAAAAAAATACTGGACCTGTTTGGGGTTAATGCACAGTCTGAATCTCAAATTTCAGATAATATTTATTTAAATCGTTAAATCTCAAGTATGAAACCAGAGCTCTGAATCTGGTCATTAATGTGTGAATTTACCATTTGACTGAAGATCTGACTGATGATGCGTGAGCTGTGCTAAACAATGTCTGCACTGATGACTTTAATTAAAAATGCATTTTCATCATTGGGTAATAAGCAAATGTTTTAGTCATTGTTAGTTTGTAGCTTGAAAGGTGGCAACAAATTCTTCAAACTGACTGTGAAGATAGAAGACTGCCCACCTTTAAAAAATGACCTCAAGCAGGATTTTATGACCAGTAAATGTGGTGACAAGAAAAGCAAAATAAAGTTGTGTGCCATATTTACATGACAACACACGTTTCTGCCCTGACACGGAGCTGTTAGCCCAAAACGTATCTATATTTCACATCTAGACATGGTGTGTAGTGTGTCCTTAAAAAGAAATTGAAGAAGCAGAACTCCTAAAACACTATCTACAGCAGACGAACAGTATCTGAAGGTCATGTCCGTGAGAAATAGGAAACTTCAGCAAAGACCTGATACAGGTCCTGAGTGATTCAATTCAGTTTTATTTATATAGCGCCAAATCACAACAACAAGCTCAAGGCGCTTTGTATTGTAATGTAAAGACTCTACAAAAATACAGAGAAAATCCAACAGTCAAAACGACCCAATATGAGCAGCACTTGGTGACAGTGGGAAGGAAAAACTCCCTTTTAACAGGAAGAAACCTCCATCAGAACCAGGCTCAGGGAGGGGCAGTCATCTGCTGGGACCATTGGGGTTGAGGGGAGAGAGACAGGACAAAAGACACAGAGAGAGACAGAGATTATTAATAACTCATAATAACCCATTCTACTCTTAAGTATCCGAGGAACCACAAGTAAGCCAGCAGTCTGAGAGTGAAGTTCTCTGTTAGTAAGTGTTAATAAGGTACTATGAGGTCTTTAAAGATGGGGCCTGATTGTTCAAAACAAATCCCCAAAATGAACCAAACCAGCCATTAATGCCAAGTGTCATTCAGCTCCATTATTGTTAAGAAATTTGGAAAAAATAGTCCCTTTCCGCATTCAGTAGGAAAATAAGCACACCTTTGTTCATACTTGTGCTCTTTGTGAAGTCAGTATGCTGTAGTGCTTAAGGAGCATACACTCAGTAAGTGATTAGCAATGAGGGCAACCAGAGACCATAAGATGCCAGAGAAATTTGGCATCTTGTAGCAATAAATGGAGGAAATAACTGTTGGTGAGGCGTTGAGTTCAGATCACAACTGTAATTTCCAATTAGTCTAAACTGGCAGGATTAAATAGGAAGCGATTCTCTTGTTCAAGATTTTTTATTATACTACACTGGTAGGCTGTTCCAGGCATCTTGGTGAAGTTATTCTTTTGTGGTTTTAGGCTGTCTCAGTTTCCTCTGTTTCTTCATGTGATACCAGACTGACTTTATGATGTTGAGATCAATGCTCTGTGGGGGTCAGACCATCTGTTGCAGTACTCCTTGTTTGTCTTGCGGCTGAATATAATTCTTTCTGACTCTTGCTGCATGTTTGGGCTTGTTTTCATGCTGCAGAATGAATTTGGGGCTGATCTGAGGTCTTCGTGATGGATTGTGTGATTCCTGAGAATTGTTTTGTGCTATATGCACCACGCTAAAATGCAAAGCTTGACATGCATTGCATCAGTTAAGTAAGGTGCAACAATCAATCACTTCACCTTTGCAGCGTTGTATATACAGTATTTTGTGTACATGTATGTGCAATATTTGATGCCTCAGCTGTGACACACAGACACACACACACACACACACACACACACCTACAGACACACACACCTACAGACACACACACACATACACGTGCATACTCTCATGGTATCCACTAATGATGGCAGGCCAATCAATCACAGTTGGAAGCTTGGGCTTCTGATCTATAATTCATGGGCTTTTTCACAACATTTTGACATGCGTGTAGCTTTTTGAAGCACACACATGCATGTTGTTGTCTTTTTCCAGTCTAACTGATCAGTCAACAGTTCAGAGGGTTTGAAAACAATGCCTGCTTGAGTAAATCACCAGTTCTCAGGACTATCAGCGTTAGACCCCTTTAACTGGGGCACATGTCCCAGTGTTCATTTGCTGGGCCCAAGGAAAAGCTCACATTCTTTGCCATTGGCCTTGGACTCTGCAGAAGGAGTCAGGAGTGACCATATTTGAATGAGAGGGTGGAGTTTTCAGCTAATGCTAGCAAGCTGAATTTATAAACTGTATGTGTGCTATGGGCAGATGTGGGTGCCTGTTAATAAGTGCTCAGTAACAATCTAATCCAACCTGCTTTTGGACTCAGCCTCAAGTGGGCATTCAAGGCAGTGCAGTTTTTAGCGGTGTTGGTTGCTGCTCATTAGTAACAGGACAGTTATAGATTCATTTTCTATTCAATATCAAAGCATTTAGTTTCACACAAATACAAGCTTACATGCACATTTTGTTGTGCAGGTCTGTACATGTGCGGCAGTCTATGCAATAATGCAGGGATCAGAGCTCAAAAAGACAAAATAATAACTCATATCAGCATGAAACAATACACATTTATTATAACACACATTCACAGTCAGGTCAGCAACCACTTTGCCTGTATGAAAACTAGACACTACAATTTAATACAAAAAGATTAACTCAGTTCTTCACTTTTTGGAAAAAAAAATATTTACTTTTAAACAATAAAATCTGTTTGTATGCTTTATTTTCAAGTGCAAAATGATGATGGATGTACACACAGTTTCATAAACTGATTACATTTTTATTATTTGCCTGTGCAGTATATGCATTTATACGTAAAATGATCTGCAGCAGGATGGCAAAGGCAGTGCTAGTGGGCAAAGCAAGGGAAGTTAATACATCACACTGTAAAGCATATTTTATACATTTGGTAATCATTCAACAAAATGAATGAGTTGAGTAATGGGAGGTATGCATGTAGTTGGAAAGTCAATGTTCACATTACTGAAAGTGACAATCTCATCAAAATCAAGCAAAACACATTGAATGATCTCATAAAAACCTTTTAAGCCGATGACCTCTCCCATTATGCATGTACTGTGAGCTGCGTTATGTACAAAGTATGCCTCATTACACACACAATTTTTTTTCCCTATCAAATCTGCTTTGATGTCTAAGGAGCTGAATGCCTGTTTACCTGTAATGGATTCCCTTTTGGAAATACAAATGCAAAGAGTCCGCGGAGAAACATTTGAAAAATTGTCTGCAGATGTGACTTATACACAGTCCAAGATTTTTATCCAGGCGTCCCTTTGATAAAACTTACCGACAAAAGGAAACATTTACTGCTCTGCACTGGGTCCAAACATTTCTTCTTCTTTTTCCCAGCCCCCAGCTGCATATGCAAAGACTGCTGAATAACTGATCCAACCTTCCTGTCTATCTGGCAGCAGATCTATTAGTTCAGCTGCTGGTTTGACTTGGATATATGACATGCTGGCTTCCCTTTCTACCTTTGTGCTGTTCGCATTCAGTATGGACCAATGCCCAAGTGCATCTGGACAGCAGCCCGAGAGCGTAATGTGTGAGGGCTATAAAAGACACCCGACCTCAACACTGGACAGGAAGAGCGTGTTCTATAAGATTTAACTCTGACTTTGAGATGAGAAAACACGTGACAGGGTAGTATAGGAACTGAGAATACAGCATTTCTGCCCTAGTATAATGTGAGATACAATGTTGCAGTCACTCATGAAGCACTTTTCTAGAATTCTGTTACAAAGTGCTTCTTACAAGCAACAAAACAAGGAAAAAAAATCTTACTAATAATTTGAGAAATCTGTATATATCTGTCTGTTTCTTCAGCTACATTAACAGGTGTTCATCCAATGTGTTGCGCTCCATGGATGCATTGTTTAGGTGACCGCTGCCTGTTCACACACACGTTTGTCCGGCTGTCTCGTGATGACATTCACTGACATCATTTGCATTCCCAGAAATCTGACCTCTGTGTTAACCCATCACAATGCCAAACCCTCACCCAATAATAACCTAACACTAAATCTAACTTTAACATTAGGCCTTATGTATTATTTATTCATTTATTTGGTTCCCTGTGACAAATGACTTCAGTGGCAGGTTGTTTGGATGAGTGGTTTTCAAGAAAGCCAGAAGTCTCCCAGTTCTCCACAGTAATGCTTTAAACAGGCACAGTTCCAGCAATTCCAGCAAAGCCATGAAGGCTAAAAGAGGTCACTGACTCCACTGACCTGATTTCCTCGGGCAGCTTGTTTCATAGCTTTGGGGCCTTGAATGGGGCAGTGTACAGGGTCGACTAAGAGGTCAGATATGTCTCCTGTGCATATGTAGTCATATCTCCTCCTCTCTTTGTCTCACTTCCTCTTGCCTCTTGTTTGCTTACCTGTGCTCTTTTTGGTTTCCCACTTCTCAGTCTGTTTTTGTACTAGACCCATTCTGAGCTTTACCAGAGCTTGCTTTTTGTTGCTTTATCTCTATTTGGATCCATGTGATTCCAACAAAAGAACCAAATGGAATTTGAAGTTAAAAACATGGCTGCACAAGCTCTGGGATACATATACACATACAAGTTCATAATTTTGTTTTGGTAGTCTCTTACAATAATACCAGCCACTGAGGAGCCACAAGCCAGTGTACTCCTAATGCTGGTCCTAAGTCTAGAAAAAAATGCCAAGGATTGTATCAGAAAGGGTATAAATCTTTGCCAAATCAAATGTGAGGATCATCAAAAATGAAATTTCCATGCCAGAAAGGGAGACGGAGTGTTAGGAGGCAGTGAGAGAGAAGGAAAGCATGAATGTAGAGGTGCAGGGACTTAAAATGTGGGAACTATGACTAGAAAAGGGAGAGTTTGCTGATATGATGAGAGAAGGAAGGTAAATATATTGTCTGTTCAGGAGACCAGGTGGAAGGGAAGCAAAGCCAGGACAGTGGACATGGATTCAAACTGCTGCACCGTGATGTGGACAGGAAGCAAAGTTTGAAGGTGGAATTGAAAGGGGTGGTCAAATCAATTCAAAGTTTATTTGTGCACGCTCATACAAGGTACAGCTAGCAGGGAAAAGCTTTGACAACTACCCTTACACTATTGCACAATATGAGGATATAAATAAAGTGATTTAAAGAATATAATCAAAATGTACAGTCTGAAAGAAGGTACAAGCTGAAGAGACAGGAGACTACAAGGGAGACAGCAGCTTATAGTGAGTTGTATGAGGCTGGACACTAAGGAAGAAGAATAGGACTTGTACCAAATGTCCAGGCAGAGAGGTCAAGTTGGAAAGGACGTGCAGCAGGTTAGGGTGATTAAGGGTAGAGGTGGAAATGTGCTACCAAGCAAAAAGAGCGTGCTGAGAAGATGGAAGGAGTACTTTGAGGAGTTACTTTGAACAGCAGTTATTGTGCATATAGTTAAAATTTTAAAAATAAATAATTTTATTCAATCACACTTTTATGTGCAAAATTACTCTTTCATTTAACCCTCTAAAATAAAAGTACCACTAACCTCTGCCGTATACTATAAGAATGCAATTTTGCAGTTATGAAAATCATTTTCAAAAGTCTTGGCAAACAGGGGACCAAAAATTAACACATAAAAAACAGACCTGCTTAAATCCACTCGTAAGAAACAAAGTTCTTAAATTATATTTACATTTTTTTTTTTTTTGTCTTTTGTATTTCTTTTGTCCTTTTTGTCTCATTTAATGGCAACATAGCAGTGAGCTCAGATGGGTTTTCTCCTTCTGTGTTTTCTCCAGTCAAACATTTGTTTGGCTGCTCTATTAGCTCTGGCATGGCTTCCAATGCCTTTTCTGTATGAGACATCTATGTTGTTTCCCTGAACAGCAGCTCAAACAGAATCACACTTTAGTGAACTCTTAGGAAACCCCAGCACGCCCATAGATTTAAGATTTGATCAGTTTAAAGACAGTTTTTTGTTTTTTCAGTAGTTTACTTTGTTTTAGGTCAAATGTTATGCTGTCCTGTCCCGGTCTAAACTTGCTCTAAACTTATAACAACACCAGTTGTTATATGTATCTCACTGGTTTACCTTCAAGGACTAGTTTAGCTTATGTCTCAGTTCAGGAAGTCATAACTAATTCACACAGAAATCTTCATGAAATTGAATACCTGATATCATGCAGCACCTTGGATATAAAAATTCTACACTACACACCTGAGCGCCATGATTTATTTACCAGCTAACTCAGCTCAGGTCTCATTAGTGTTAGTCCACTTGTCAGTCACAGCGAGTTCATGTAAGGTTGAACTAAAATAGATCAGCCAACATTATAACCAGTCAAAGTTTCATAAACTTTGCAAGAGCAGGACACAGAATGGAGCAAAGGCAGAGTCTTTGTGGTGAATGCACAACCCCAACAGTCGACAGGACACATTATATTTGAGGGGCTTTTCAGACATTTCTGAGCACATTGCTGTGCTCTCCATTTTTTTCCCAACAAGTCCAAAAATGTTTTCCATATTCTGTTTTTCAATTCATGCCTTTTTAAACAGTATCCATTGTGATATCATTAAGCGCAACTGAAACCCTTAAAGTTTAAGTTGTAGCTTTTAAGGAGTCATGTTTTGTCAGCCTGACATTGTTGACTGAAATCCTTTTAAATGCTTTCAAAACATGAAAGGAACCAAAAGTAAACTGGTTTAAACTGTAGACTGTGTTTTTTGTTTCTCAGCACTGTAATGTTCAGCTCATCTGTCTCTTGCACTTCACATGGCAGAACTTTAAAACAAAGGATTGAATGTTTCAAGAGATACGATCTTTCTCCAAAACGCCACGTGCAGTTAATCAAATAATCAGTTTCTTTTAATGTTTTGGAGTGACAGTTCATGCCAAGCAAGAGAAATGCTACAAACCAAGCAGCAACCTCAAAAATGAAGCAAGCAAGTAAATCCCATAATTAGAATATCTGGAGGTGCCAAGCTGGCTGAAAAAAAAACATGTCAATCTGGTGTTCAACTTCTGACTTAGTATTTGGTTAGTATTTTATTAATCTGTTACATAGCACTATGTGTGTGTGTGTGTGTGGTGTGTATACAAAGCTTTTCATGGTCAGTCTGACAGAATTAAGGTCTAATTTGTGAACAGCAGACTGGTGGAAGAACACGATTATTCATATGCAAAGTATTTAGTTTTAATGGTTGAGATTTTTCCAGTATCAACTTGTCATAGTGTTTGCTCAAAGGTGTCCTTGTAACAATGGCAGTGATGCATGGTACTGAAAATAGCCCTGAAACCATGACTTCATATACTCTTGTGGACTTGAAAGGTATGTGCTAATCCATCTGACCTTCGTGGGGCAGAAGAAGGGCAAAAACAGAGTCAGTGAAGGGGTTAGGATCCCAAACTGATCTGGCAGAAGTTCAGAGAGACTCGGTCTCTGCTACAAAGCAGGCCAGCGGAAACCAATTTAGCCCACCCGAGGTCGTGGCTTCTGGACAGCTGGAGCAAAGACAGCTCCAGAGCTCTCCTCTTATACTAACCCCCAGCAGTTGGATAATGGAATGAAAAAATTGAATTTTTACATAACATATCAGGTTATACAGCAAATACCATCAAAGAGCCAATATGCGTGTTCATGTTGTAAAAAATTAATTAAATCTTTTCTGTGATCTGGAATTCTAAATCTAGCAGTTTCTCATTAAATAGTTTTATTTTTTTCATTCGCTTTGACTTGTTTGATGGGCAGTGGAGCTCTTGGTCAGTGGAGGCTTGTCTTTGATGTTCACTGTGGTTCCTGAGTGATAATGTGAGATGGAGAGTGAAGCAGACACATGTACCGTACACCACAAAAAACATGGGAGGATTAAAACTGACAATTTATGTTCGATTTAACACAGAAAGACGAAAGCCCCTGCAAGCAGCTCTAAAGACATCTAGAATTCATTAACAAGATAGAAACAATCAACAACACAATCCCAGTGTCCGCATTTACAGACTCAGTGACTGTGGTGTGTCCTCGGGGGTTAAGGTTGTGCATGAGGCTTTCCTTGCTTACATTTTGACCCTCGATACACACTTTCCATAAGTTTACATCTCTGCAGATTTTTGCCTTAGGAAATTACACACAGTTCAAAGGTTTACAACATTAAGCACAGGCTCGCCAGGGGAAAAAATGATAAACAAACAAGCATAGGAGCAACCAACACGAACACTTCAAGGAAAAAGAAATCTGCATTTCAATATGAACAATTTGCTCACTGAAGATTCAGAATGTGTAGTTTTTTTCTCCTTGATGCACGATGATGAATCCAAATGTGCTTTCATCAAATCTGATGCAACAAAGACCCAAACCAACAACCAGCTTATGTGAAATGTTTTAAGGTGCAGTTCAATCCCTGTTTATGTGCCCTGGCAGCCTCTGGCACTCATCA
Organism: Archocentrus centrarchus; assembly: GCF_007364275.1. Classification (NCBI taxonomy): domain Eukaryota; kingdom Metazoa; phylum Chordata; class Actinopteri; order Cichliformes; family Cichlidae; genus Archocentrus; species Archocentrus centrarchus. The sequence continues at coordinate 36,524,531 of NC_044361.1, read as the reverse complement.
GTGAGGCAGCACGTATGACATTTAATTCAGAATATAGGGTGACATTGAGAAGCCAGGGTGTGGGTGGGTTACAAAGCTGCTTGCAGAGGCAGCAGCTGATAGCATGTTCTGTGTGAGATTTGCCAATTAGATGTACTGTACATCAGCTGAGCCATCAGCTGATGTGGGCTTGCATTAAGATCAGCAGGTCTGTGTTTTTGTTGTAAAACTACAACAAAAACCGGAACTGACAAAATAAAATGCACTTCAGTCGGATACTTATAATTTACTTCCGCAAGCCGCACAGAGCCGCAGATTAAGCCTGGATGAGCCGCATGGGGCTCTGGAGCCACGGGTTGCCGACCCCTGATTTAGTGTGAAATAATGTCAAAGTGCATCAGTACAAAATGCTGTCAGTTTAATAAATAAATTCTCTGCTGCAATGGATCCCTAAAAAAACCTGCCTGCTTTGATGACTTTTGGCTGTGGAGGGTCATCTGCAGTGCGTCGCCCCCATTTACCAACATCTGCACATGGAAGGATGCAACCCTGGTTCATTTACTGAGAGCAGCAAAGTTTCAAATTGCAGAGTCGATAAACATGTGAAAATGACTCCTCTATAATATGTTTCACAGCATCACAGACTGCACGTTCTAACCTGTGACTGATGCAGTGAATCTGCTCAGGGAAGATCTTTTTACGCAGAGGCAGGCACATGTAGTTCAGTTGAACTTCCTTCTGACACCGTGACACATGATACCAACCACTTGGTTGGTTTTGAAGCCACAAATTTGTCATTTTGACTGTCAATAACTTTGTTTTTGGGTCCTGGTTTTAATTTTGCTTCGTTTTTTTAAAACCAGATGCCACCATGTTTGGACACAAAGGTAGAGATGGGGAGGTACCAGTTGATGTTGCTGATGTCTGGGTAGTCGAGAGCAGCTGTGTGGCAGGCAGACAATGGACCCAAAACGCAGGACTTGGAAGCCATAGACGCAAAAGCAGCTTCTACTGCTGAGCTCTTACAAAACACCAAAATAATCCAGAAACGAGGATCTCCAGGGAACACACCATGACACACCACATGACAACAGACAAGGGGAAACTGAGACTGGTTATACAAACACAGGTAAAAAATCCAAAAGCAGACTATAGAACCATAATCAAATGTCCACAGTTACAGAAAATCTAGACATGCCAAGAACCCTGGATCCCAGATTGGGGACAGACAGCTTGGTTCAAAACTTAGTTTTTCATTAAAACCAACTAAAATATCACCCACCTGTCACTCAAAGTGGTCAGAGTGCCTGTTTATGCATATCTTTAAGTCCTAAATGGGTGATTTCTATTAAAAAAAACAAAACAAACCAAACTCACTCCTCGTGGAGACGTCTTAAAGGTGGAAAATAAGGTATAGACACTTGAAACCATTATTATTATGCATGAGGCTTCCAGATAAGTTTATACTATGATAATGATAGACATCTTAGTATTTTAGTCAGTTACTGTGTCCCTGCAGCAGGTGCTTCATAAGCAGCTCTGGAGTTTCCACTGTCTGTAAATGCATCGTGGAGATTTTAATTAGGAGCAGCAGCATCGTTCACCTAACAAACGTATCTAACAACTCATCTTTTCAGCATTAACTGAACTCTCTGACTAGAAACAGCCTCTTTACCAGAACACCATGATAACTGTGTGGTCACCATGTCAATAATGCACACATGATAATATCACAGAAATGTGTGATTGTTCTTTTTGTGTGCATTGACTGTCTCACCACCTCCACGCACTTGAAATTTGACTGACATCATTGACATTTTCTCTTAAATTTTAGAAATAAATAATATTGTGATCATGTTTCTTTTAACCATGATAATTATGAAGTGAAAGTCATCACTTTGCAATTCTTGTACTTCTGTAGGTACACTGGAATTAACAGTTCAGTGCAGTATTACTATTAATGGCACCAGTATGACAAAAAAGAAACATGGACATGTGAGTACAGTACTAACAGAGGACTCCCAGGACATCGTTGTATGCAGAGACTTTTTAAACCATGTTGGCTGCTTACAGATGTTTACAGATGTTACAGATGTTTCGTTTTTGAAAGCAGTTTACAGAAGAAGCTGAACATGAGACTCTTACAGTACAACGGCTGGTTGGCTTCAGTCTGTTTCTGCAGGAGTGCAAAAACTTCAGGAATTTCACGACTCAAAATTGAGTTTAGACTATTTATTTTCCACACATGTATTGATAAGGCTTTATGAAAGTAGGTTGTCTAATTTTAGTGCACCATATTCCTTTAATCTGATCTGCTGATCTGGTAATTAACCATAAAGTTCAGAGTTTTGCAGGGTGGCTCATCTTGCCCCAGTTTAGTAATTTAGAGAGAAAAATCACCATTTTTGTAACAAACTCCAAAGAAAGCCCTGCTCCAAAACACAGCTGGATGAAGTGCAGTTGCTACAGTGTTGCTGAATCCTTCCCTACATTGAGGCTTTGCTTCCTTCTCCAGCAGGATGGGGGGGGTAAATAACATTAACTGTGTGGATGCACTGCATAACCTCATGTATTAGAAATGTACTGCATGTTTGGCTTGCATGTACCCTGGACTGGAAAAAGTCATAAACTGTGCCACACACGGAGGTCAAGCTTGGGGCTTTTACGTGTTCCAGCTTCCACTCACCCACACACACTTTCTCCTTTGATATGATCCGAGGTCAGGGTCCCCTGTTGCTATTAAAACCCCATAAAGCAGCAGTGCCGGTGCCAGTTTGGCATGCTATATCCCCCTGAAACAAAGCCTGAGCGCTGCATCTTTTGAAACACATGATTATGCAAACCAGGCTGTTTACCTTGGATTACAATCATATCTAGGTGTCCTGTGAGATTTGTATTAAAGCAAGCGGCAGCAGGCGGCTTTGCCCTGGGAAGTGGGCACGGCTGTATGGAACAGCAAGCAGGACTGTGAGTGCCAGATAAAAGATGAATTATAGATATCCAGCCCAGGGCTAAATGTGGAGGTGGGTGGAGTGGAGTGCGGTGGGGGCTTGGAGGGGGTATGTCTTGAGTAATGACTCTCAGTGGTGGTGCTCGAAAAGGTGAAAAGGTTAGCATATGTGAAGAAAGCAGATAAATTACAGGCTGTATTTTATTGGGACGAGGACGTGATGCAGAAACAGGGCTCACTTATCATCTGCGAATTATAAAAGAAGGGAAAATGGTTCAAGAGACTGTTAAAGATGTGTCAGAGACAAGGATTTTCTCCAGTAGAACAGAATTACAATTTAGAGCTGCTCAACTTCAAACACATCGCAATACCTCAGAGAGTGACGGGCATGTAATTTCAACACAGTGTTAGATGTGCAGGCTCCAACTCTGATGCTGCAGCTGTGCAAAAGTTGTTAAATGTATACCAGCTATTAAAATGACATGAGTTTCAGTGAGCTCTGCACAGGATGGTGCCGTCCAAATCCCCAGGTGAGCTTCCATAACTCCTGTATGAGTCTTTGATTTTTTTTTCTGCAGCCTCAAATAAGAGGTACCAGCCTCAGCACTGATGTGAGAGTGTGTTACTTTTAATGTAATAACACTACAGAAATCTGTTATAGTGTTCATAGTGTTTTTACTTTTTATTTTAATCCTGTTAGCTTCTTTGGAAGGGTTGTATGAAATAATATAAGCTGACCTCTGCAGCAGCTTAAGAAGCACACCAAAGGAACTAAATTAATATCAGCCTGTATCTGTGAAAGACATCAAATTTATGTTTTTCAGACAAAGTAAATTACCCATTCCCGTTTCACTTCCCGGTAATCCATGTTTGTCCAGTTTGCTTGTCTAGCAATAAGCTAGAAAACCAAAATGGACACTTGCTTTGTCCATGCTATAAACATATAATATTCTGATAAATATAATATTATACGTCTGGTAGCATTATTTAGTTTTACATTTTTTCATGCTGTTTGGCAAAATCCAAAAGACTATGATCTTGTTTTTGAGGGTCTTTGTCACGTGGAAAACATACACACTTATTTTTCATGGGCGAACATCCACACACAGTAAGTCTGCAGCTGTACAGACGGATGAACAGCGCTGTAGTTTCTGCCACTACTCATTTTAGTGGAGGGTGTGGCTGCATTGTGGTAATGGTGCAGAAAAGTGTAGTAAAACACAGCAAAGAGGCAACCCAAATAACAACAGAAACAAGAGAGGACGTGACGTCCAGTAGCAAGGCTGCATGTTTCAAGTAGTTACAGCTCCACAAGCACAAAGTTCACACTGCTCTGCACACTGGAAAGATCAGAATTTCCTCTCTTGGCATGATTTATATGGAGAAAGTCTGAAACATGGATATGTTCATCTGAGCTGGGTCCTGGATAGAGGAATGGAAGCTGCTCTGCCAGCAGACTATTGTACTGCAGGACTGCAGGGTGTTGACTTTATGGAAAACTACCTCAGACTCTACACTAAAAAAAATCATATTTGCCCTCATAAACATGAAGCAATAATTTTAAATAAAATGCACTGTGATATATCAAATCAAAGGTTTATTTATTCAAACTATGTCAGTCGAGTAAATTTCATTTGACCAGACTGCGGTTCAGTTTAACATTTTACAGTTTACTACTTTAACAGAATTACATGGAACATTTAACTGTAATGAAATTACTTAAAGTCAGCAGTTGGGGGTACCTGGAAATACACACCGGTCCACACCAATGCTTAAAAGCTCATGGACATATACACTACACGTGCAATATGCTTTAAAGCATTGGATTGGAATACATACCAAGCAGTATTCCTGGTATTAGACGAGGAGTCTGTGTCCCGTGGATAACAGCTACTGTGGCAGAAAGAAAACTACAGACCAGCTTCAGTAATACTGCAGTGAGATGCTTGTAAGCAGTAAATAAGCAGTTAGGAAAGTAGTTGGATGGAGTGAAGATAGGTCTAACTGACAGAACAGTATGAAGCCGAGAGTCTTGTGGTTGTTACTGGGTGTGAATCTCATACGTCTAACACCCATTCTATATGACTCTGTGAGTGGATGCAAAAGCAACAAAATATCCAGTCTTCTGAGAAACTGAGGAGAAAGTGCACCGTTCCTGTCTGAAAAGCAGAATAAAGTGCATTGTTTTACAGTGTAGACATAGTCTTTATTTTCATATAATATGGACACCATGTCTTCAGCTCAAATTAAACTCCACTGACATCATGAAGCAGGGCTCTTTAATGACTGCTGAAGCTCTGAGTGGAGACAGCACTGCAGATGGATAATAAACTGCAATGATTAGCCATGCACGGCAGACCGAGCTGCTGCAGGATTAATGCATCTGACGTCTCTGTGCAGAGCAGCGCTCGTGCTCTTTCACTTCCCACTACGCCTATGTGAGGCCTGTGTAGGGAGACAGTGTGAGGCAGTGCACAGATGACGTGGTGTGGTGTGTGTGGGTGTGTGTGTGTGTGTGTGTGTGTGTGTGTGTGTGTGTGTGTGTGTGTGTGTGTGTGTGTGTGTGTGTGTGGTGTGTGTAAAAGAGATGGGAGATTTTCCAGTGGTGAGAAAAAAGCTGAGCTCAGACTTCAAAGGTGTGCAGGGCATGCAGTGCTGAACCAGCCTGCGTAGATGCCAGTGCTGTGTGGCCATGTAAATTTCATGACAAGAATCTGTATCTTGTATCCAGCTACAATCTCACTTATTGCATGTGCATATTTTTTTACACGGGCATACAATCTTGTTCAAAACAAACCCACCCGCTCAAACTCATTAAAGTTCATTTTATACCATTCACATATCTCTTCCCCTCTGTGGTCTTCCATCAGTGTATTGTATTTCTCTTAAGCCTGCCAGCTGTCAAATGAAGCCAAAGCTTTACTCCACCTCTTTATTTTACCCCTCCTCTCCTGCTCTTTCAACTCGTGGCTCTCTGTCTTCCACACCTTTGTGGTGCTCGGCTCCTCAGCTCTGAACCCAGATCTTCTCTCGGGGCTGGCCTGTCAGGGTGAACTGAGCCTACAGCTCCTCTGCTTTCTGTCTGAGAAAAACTGGAAGCTCTCTGAGAAGAGTCAGCAGGGCTGGAAAGCCTAAAACCTGATTTACTGAGGAGACCTGCTTTACTGAAGAAGAAGAAGAAAGAGAAGAGAGAGAAGAAAGAAGAAGAGAAGAAAGAAGAAGAAAGAAGAAGAAGAAGAAGAAGAAGAAGAAAAGAAGAAAGAAGAGAGAGAAAAGAAAGAAGAAGAAGAGAAAGAAAAGAAGAAAGAAGAAGAGAAGAAGAAGAAGAAAAGAAGAAGAAGAAAAGAAGAGAAGAAGAAGAAGAAGAAGAGAAGAAGAAGAAGAAGAAGAAGAAGAGAAGAGAAGAAGAAGAAGAAGAAGAAGAAGAAGAAGAGAAGAAGAAGAAAATTAATGAGCTACTCTGGGTTTTTCCTCATACTTTCACCCTCTTTATTCACAGGCTTTTTGGCATAGTTATTACAAGTCTTAAGCCCTGTTTGGGTGGAATTAACTTTACAGGGGAGGTAGGGGATGAAATATTCCCTGTGATCCTTGATAATGTAACACATCATTCTGGATGGGATTTTAAACTTACAGGATCGGGTCTGTAAGTCGTGGACTTTAAGCAGACCAAAAATGAAATTCAAGTCATTTCGATTCAATTTTAATTTATACCACGCTAAATATGAAGCCACCTCGAGGTGCTTCATATTGTAATGTAAAGACCCTACAATGCTAGAGTGAGATGGTGATACACTGTACTGTAAGCTTCAGGTTTGCCAGGGCACCACTGGGACTTTCATTTTTGCTTTGTTTGGGGAGTTTTTGACTTGCTCATTTGTTTTTTCATTTTTATTTTTTCTTTTTACTTGTTGGTTAAGTTTAAGCACTAAAACGAGTTGGTTTTGTGTGGAATCTAAAAGCTGCTTGATTTGGTTTCAGCACAGCAGTAAACTTGAGTGTTGCTCAACAATAAGTTGGGAGAGATCATCTCACAAATGCCATCGTCAAATTGAAAATCAAATTCAAAGCATCTCAATCAGATTTAAGTCCAGACTTTGACGAGGCCGCTCCAGAACCATCATTTAGTTCTTTGTGTTTTAGCCATGTAGGCTGGTGTGTTTCGGATCATTTTCCTGCTGCTTATCCAAGTGCACTTGAGCTTCAGGGCACAAACTGATGACTGGACATTTCTCCTTTTCATTCTCCTTTTCTGGTATCAGTTCCAGGTCCTGAAGCAGCAAAGCAGCCCCAGACCATCACACCACCACCACCATGTTTGACTGTTGGTGTGATGCTCTTTATATGAAATGCTGTGTTGGTTTTTTGCCAGATGACTCAAACCTTCCAAAACGTTCAAAACTTCACAGAATTTTTCCCAAAGGTCTTTGGGGATCATCGAGGTGTCTTTTGGTAAAAACAAGCCTTTGTGTTCTTTTTGGTCAGCAGTGGATCCTGGCAGGATTATCCAATGGGTAATCTGGGGAAATACCCAGGGACTCATGCACAACTGGGCCCATCGAAGAAGCAACAGTGTCTCAGTAGTTGCTCCAGCAGTTGAGGCTGACATTCAGTGACGACTGACCTTTTCAGCCAGGGGGGCTTTAAAGAGACAGGGGCCAAAGCACAAACATAAATGTTGAAAAGAGGTGCGGGAAAGTTCTCCAAATAACAATACCACGCAATACATGGTCACTGCTATAGTACTTTTGTTTTTCCTTATGGGTGAAAATATTTGAGTTTATCAAGTTTCCATCAGGCGTGTAAACAGGAACCATAGTGATGTCACAAAGTTAGCAATTATGTGTTTCTGTGGTGTTCAATGAACTACTGTCAGCTACAGTGTGAGTGCTGGTGCACAAACACACTCTGAAATAGTTTTGATACCAAAAAGATATGCTTGATACACTTGATAAACATTTTTGACATAACTAGAATATGAAGTCATGCTGACAAGTGTGATTTTATTAATATATATATATATATAATATATATATATAATATATATATATATATATATATATATATATATATATATATATATATATATATATATATATATATATCAGTGACGTGCAGTCAGGGGAGGCAGGTGAGGCACGGCCTCACCTGTGATAGTGGAAATATAAATTAAAAAATAAATTAAATGGTTATATTCATTCAGTGATTTGTATTTTAAAGTTCTTTTCCATTTAACTACACCATTTTTAGATTAGTTTTTTTCAAAATCGTTGAATTTTCGCATTTGCCGGCCAAATACTAAGAGACGAACGGTGAGGCACCAGCCCGGCGAGCCGCACCACGGATTGCGCAATCCGTGGTGCGGCTCAGTATAGTCATTGCCAATGACTACTAACTGTGCTGGCATGCTATGCAGTGAGACCGGATTACTTTCCCTTTGCATGTGGCTATTAAAATGTTCTAACACTTTTACTATATGAACTAAATTTCTATATTTTAGCTGGTGTATATAATGCACAGTTTTTTTTTTTGTTTTTTCATTAACAACTGTATGTGTGTGTAATGCATTCTTGTGTTGAGCGATCATGAAACTGCTGCGAAGAGACACTAGGTGAGGCACGCAGTTCTCGTGCCTCATGGTAGGGGGCGCTGGTGATCCCAGGGACTCTACGACTCCTCGGTGGCAAGCTACCATAAACAGTTAGCAAGGCCAGTTAGTTTTTCCTGTTGCTTGGCCTTATGTTCAGCATGGAAGATTACATAACTCAACTGAAAGAATTTTCTAAACTGGACTTTCAATCGAAGCAGAAGATAATAATTAAAGGAAGACCAACACCGGAGCTAAAAGGTTTGCTTCAGACTATGTTAATGTTAAACAAAACAACTGTTGCCAATCAAATGGTGAATAAGCTATATGTTTGTAAATCTGATGTGATGACGTCAGTGCCTCACCAGTCACGACCCTCACCGCACGTCACTGATATATATATATATATATATATATATATAAACAGAGTCCTTGTCATTGTGGTTTCATGTTGAGTCGAGCTTTTAAAAGAGAAGTTTTCCCTCTGTCTTTGTGTGCATTTTGGACTCACTTCCTGGCTGCGTGTGTGTTTTTGTGTCTCTGGTAAGTTTCAGAACACTGCTGAGCTGATTTGTGGGGCTATCATACTTTGGTGTAATATTTGGCATTGCACTTGCCCTTGTTGTTTGGAGTATATTATACAAACTAAAAGAAAGCAGAGCCATAAAAATGGTTATTATATTAGTGATCTTGTGGTCTGTGCAGGGTGGTCTGAGCTGGAGAATTCCTGTGCTTGAACAGTCCTGTGGAGAACCCACAAAATATGGATGGTTAAATAGAAAATACATCTTTTTACCCTTGTAGCAGTGGCGTAAAAGGAAGGTAATATTTTGTCATTCTGTTTATTCAGCACTTTGTTTCAGCACATCTTCTAGACAGAGTACATATAAGGAATTGTGTATCAGGACAATAATTCTTTGTTGTGACCACTTCTTATGTCTAGTGCCACTATCAAGCCAAAGTATGCAAACACTATAAATAACTATCAGGCCTTGGGAGCCACCATGGCACCAAAGCCCTTTTAATATGCACTCTGTATCTGAATTGCATCCATTAACTGCTTTTTTAGACAAGCACATTCTTACACACACTTTATTTCATGGTCATATTCATGTTATCGTGGCAC